>NW_026018814.1:4918125-5002624 GCF_020466585.1 Dendroctonus ponderosae
ATAGGATTGGCACATAGACGCGTTATCAATCAAAACTAAATATGGAGACTTTGTCCTTTGCCGAAAAATATTGGTTGATTTCCTGGCATTTTAATGACGATGCAAAAGTGAGCTTTTGTCAAAGAATACAATAAATTATGCGCTAAGATGATACTAAGATCACTTTACATTTCCCCTCTAGTATTCGTCTTTTGTGAGTTTCAATAACATCTGATAAAGATTGCTCCACAATTTCGATAAATACTTTTATAATGATTTGCTCCCCATGTAACCCCTCAAATAGAATTCGCACGGCGTCAAATCTGGCGACCGGACAGGCCCGGAGTTCAACTTGTTGCACAATGAATCAACATGAGCTTTCCAATCAAATATTCAATGTAATTGAAGTCACGAAATTATGGCAATTTGCACATGTTCTACAGCTTCTGGAGAAATAATTATTTATGATTATGATTTAATCAATGTTAGGGGGTACCTATGTTTACACACGAAAAAAAACTTATAAATAATATACACAAGAAAAATAAACACCGCCAGGTTTATCTGTTATCTTATGTATTATTACGAAATATAGTAAACACTACTAACACATTAGAATAACATGTACTTAAATTTGTATTTACTGTTTTCTATTGTTTTCGTTTGTATTTATGACTGATGTTATACTGAAAAGTCTAAATCAATTCGAACAAAGCAACGTTTTGATGCAAAATTCTTTCTGCTTGAAATTTGGTGAGAAGACCGTGACTAAGTGTCTAGCATGTACCCACTAGCTATATCACACTTATCACAGTAATTTAATTATCAGTGGTTAATCACAGTGTACTCAAGGGCTGATCCATTAAGGAGGGTCATGGGGCCATGCCGGATTTATGTCGACTAACGGCAATTTTTCTAATTTCATAGACAACAAAAGACTACATTTCTACTACTCGAAAGCTGGATCCATCGCTATTCAAATTTCGCTTTCTGAGTCAAAACTACTCAAATTCCCTCACTCATGAAATGACAATTGAATTTTCAATTCGCTATCTAACGATGCTAAAACGAATTCTGTAGCTCAGATGGGGATAAGAAACTTCGAAAAAAGCGGTGTCATGTTTGAGTCGATTTTGCAACTAAAAAAAAAAACACGCAAATGTAAAACTTCTTGAAATCAAAACTTTTTTTTAGAAAAATGCCAACCTTTCCTTACCGATCGTTCACTTTCTAAAAAGGCTATTTAGTTCTCTCTGGAATGATGTAAAAGTGAGCGTTCTTGCTTATTTTGCTTCCGAGAAATGAGCAAAAACGGGACGGAAATCATAAAATTTTGGCCTAATCTAAATGGCTAATATTCAAATTTCGCTTTCTGGGTCAAATCTGCACGAATTTTTCCGTATATTGATAGAAGGCGTCTGTGGTGTAACACGCCGTATATCTCAACTCTTTCTATCTGAATGATGAAAGGATTAGCTACGAATCAAACTCTCAGTGCAGTTGATTTAACAAAAATTAATATTCCTAAAAAACTTCTTTTAGGATATTTTTGAAATTGCAATAATATGGAACATTTATTGAAAAAATCGTTAGAAGTTTATTTGTTCTGTTGTCAAACTGTTTCTTCAGCTAATCAATATTTTTGTAATACATATACTGTGAACCAGAATATAAAACAGAAAACAACAATTCTCGAACATATCGATTTTTGGATTCTCGTCTTATTTTAACTTATGGTGCAGTGCAGTTAACTTGCAGTGCATATTTTCATCAATATTTTGCAAAATTCTAATGTGAGGTCAAGAACATCTTCAATAAATTACTGAACCTGAACTTAGTTTTCTTTATATGGTTGCTATAATTTATTTAAATTTCTGGAACTGCAACTAAAACTAGTACCACCATTTGATTAAACGATGACCAGTTAACAATAAAAAAATACCAGAATTGAAAATTATACAGAATAAAAACACAGTTAAATGTTTTGGTTGGTTTGTAAAAAAATCTACAGAAATCACATCGCATTACCTAGTCTTGGCTGGCTTGCCAATGGTCAACAAAAAATTGCCACATTTTCTTTGACCTCAAATTAAAAAAAAATCTTTTTGTGCAATTAAAGCAAGGGTCTTTATTATTGAAATATTTAATAGGGTATTTATCGTTACCTTCTAAGTTTAGTATATAACACTGAATTCAAATTTGAAACCGAAAAGCGAAGTTTATGATTGTGACTTATTTTCAACCAACGTGTAAAAATGAAGTTATCATCAGGCACCGTAGCAAAAACAAAAAAGTTCTTGCCCGAGCGTTTCCCCAAGAAAGAAATCCTTGAAATTTAAATGAATTTCTTCCAACCCACACGTCTCACTGTTTAATATTTCAGTTCTCAGCCTTCTACAAAATATGATTTGAAATAAATCTGTTCTGCTCACACATTCTTTGCGATTAGTAACTTTGGCGATGGTGACTTAATTTATGTTTTTAAGTGTATCAACCGAACAGGACTCTAATTTTGCATCATACGGCATAAAGTAAATTTGGTTTAGAGTTTTATACAATAAATGTCTAGGTAAAACTAAAAAATAATTTATAGATTTGTTTAATATTTTATTTATATTTAAAGTGCACTCAATCGCCAGTAGCTGCAATTAAATTAAGCAAATAAGTCAGAAACATCTGTTCGATTCTATTTTTTCTTATCTAAAAGAGAACCTTAAAACTAAAACAAATGTCTGAAATATGAATCATTTAAATCGATAAAATCTCAATGGGTTTATAAAACAATTTTCTATTTGCAAGGGAATAGATAGATCACTCATACTTTGATGGATATCTTTGAAATAATTTAAAAATGGTTGCCATAATGATTTACGTTAAATTTTTTCACCATTTTTACCAATTGCTTTCAACTGCTCATTCCCGCAGTTAAACGACCAATCGGAATAAAGTAAGATTGTTTAAAGCTGAAGGAAAATTAGTCTATTTTATCTGGCTGGAGGGGAAAAATATAAATTTATTACAGGTCCATTTTGAACTACCTAGCAAGATTTTAATTGTCTGAGGTTCAAAATTGCAGAATGCAAGTCATGGTTCAGCGTACAAAATATTTTGATAACGTAAGGTTGTAGAAGTATTGATCAGACTATAATTTAGTGTTTAATAAACGGGAAACGAGAGACTTATAGATAATTTAATATTGTTCATATTATCGGAACATGCAGTCGCTTCACACCATCAGTGTCTTGTACCCGTTTTAGACAAGTTCCAAAGCAAGGCTATTTGACGCAACATGATGTAATTCACAGCTTTTTATCATCTATTTATGTAAATACCTACGTTTTTGTTTCTTGCTACTGTTACTAACCAGGTTCATCAATAGTTTAACCAATGGTTAATATTCAGTTTTGTTCTTATCTTCTCTGATCCGTTTTTCTCTTTATTTGCACACTGGAATTTTAAGGTTTGTTACTAATTTGAAAATAATAAGGGCAATATTGCATAGAATTGAATAGTTAATAATGTTCAGGATATATTAAGAAAACTTAATGTTTCCAAACAAAAACAAAATAGGTATTCAAAAAAAATGGACAAAACTGGCGCATACCAAATGTTGTGCAATATTACATAATTGGTTCAAGTAAAATAATATTGGGTCTAGACTACGGCTTCCACATGTTGTGAACATTATTCTGAATATGGCTGCTGATATTCCATGAAATTATTTCGGGAAAAATACTTATGATTCGCTGCATTTTGGATTATTATCTTATCCACGGTAATTTCTTAAGATAAACATAAGATTTATAGAAAACTAAATGTATATTTGAAAATCTCATAGGTAGTAGAATTTTCGTGCAATGTTTACATTGTTTAATTTAATTACAGTTAATACACTTAAAGCACATATTTAAAACAAAAAAATCCAACGCCATATTTGTTTATAGCAGACTTCTTATAGTATGATTCATTTCCTAGAGTTCAAACAAGTTTTTGTAATGAAGTGTGTATATAATTAATTCCGGCCTTAATTCAGTTTGATTGAATTCCATCCAGTGTATACACACCAACTTCTTTTTCTTGATTTCCTAAAGGACCTAAAGTGGTGCAAAGTAACCCCGTTATACGATAGGCGGTAGGTATATTGGTTCTATCATTCTTAAGCAATTTTAATTCGCTTTTCGCTACATTTCGCAGAATGTATTTCTGCTTTGACCTACAATCGGTTTAACACGATTTTTACTGCTGCCCGGATAATATATTGGTTTATCGCCCTCAAAAGTCAGGATTCCAGGTAGCAATAATTTATACAGGGACACCTGCCCAACTGACTATCTCCTTCTGAATTGTTAATACTTATCATAAACCACCTTGTGTGCTAAGGGCAGTGTAACACCATTGTGTTGACATATATTTAAATCTCGGTGTTTCGTTAACGTGAATATCCCTTAAATAATAATGGAGGATTCTGTAAAAACTGTGAATACCTACCTGACTGGGTAGTATTAGAAGGCCCAAATTCAACTGATCGGTGTGTTGAAAAATTGATTCTATACTAACAAGTATAGCATGAATCAATCAAGTTGTATTGGGCAATTTCCGAAATTCTTTCATGCTGTTTTGACACGATCATTTAAAAGAATGCTAGTTGGGTTTCCGTATAGACCTCACATAAGCTATACCCTTTTGTACGAAAACTTTTGTCGTGCATGTTGAAGGACTTTGTAACAACAAATTAAAACTTTCTATAATACGAGGGTGTACAAAATATAAACGGACGTGATCTATTTTTCAAATGATTTATAATGAATACTTAGCCAGGCGCGTTTCGATAGCTTCGCTTTCAAACCTAAAGAACAGCGATTTCGACAATATCTTGTGTCAAAAAAATACATTTTTACCAGCGGATTCGGAGCTTTTTGGCAAATGTATCCGGTCAATACCAATTCGGTACAAGAGTTTTCCTAAATCGTTTTGTTCATATTATATATTTATTGAATTTACAGTTTTTAGTTATTTCACATTATTTTATTATAATTTTTTGTTTCAGAATCGTATTGCGAAAAACGCTGGTTATGCATCGTCTACAGAATGTATGATGAAGTTATTTGGATGATAAGATATGAAAGAAATTCACTATGGCTGCTCTTCCCTCAGATGGATTTTCTGGAACAGTTCGTGTTAAATGAGCTCGAATTGCTTTCAGATGTAAGTTGCCATCTCAAAGCTATTTGTATACCTGCTCATAGATGTCCACCATCATAGGCTGGTTCTAAGGAGTATTTTAATTTTTAGAACCCAAACCAAATTGATATCGAGCTCGATGATGTTGATTGAGGTCATCTAGGAAATAATCTGCCGTATACTTAGGAACTAAGGCTGCCAAAAAATTGCATATAATTAATTATATGCGAAAAATGGAATGTGATATGGAACACGAATGTGTTGAGCTTATAGGTATTTAGTAGTATTTTATAGAACTGCGGTTGTACCAATTGTACAGTTATATTTTTCTTGTAAGATATCTATCTACAACCATCATTATACATCTATTCAAGTTCGAAGTCGACGACAATAATTTTATTTTTTATTTCTTTACTTAACCTTATCATAAGCACTGACTTTACAAAATAACCCTGTAGTTTCCATTGTCGTTATTAACATTTTAACCTTTTTTTGTAGTGTATACAAATTTTATTAACATTTATTATTGATGGGTATTATGCTTATATACTTATACATATATTATAAGGAAATCGATTGTCATGTTATGTACAGTTGTTATATTAATGTTTGACAAATATTTATGATCATTTTTCATCTATTTATAGGTATCATATGGTAAATCTTAATTTTTAATGATAAATTGTTCATGATAATTATGGCTATTAGTTGATTTTTTATATTAGCAGTTTTCTTTAAATAAATAAACTACTTACTGTAGCAATTTCTTTGTGTTTATAATTACTACTTTAATTCTCCTATACCCATTCAGTTTTATACATTATGTATGTTGACCTTATTCAACACTTTTATTACCCAAATAAACCAACATCGCAAAAAAACGAAATATTTGTGCTTCATGGTCTCTTAATATGTTCAATTCTATTTGGGCAATTTTTTGCCTACTCTCAATTTGTCAAGTTGCTAATAAATACGAGTTTGTTGAAATGTTTCATAGCATCCACTAACTAATTGCTGTGTGACCGCATTCCACTAAGAGGGTTTGCAATTTAAAAGATGTATCCTCATCGATATCCACCTCGTATGTCCAAGAAATAGCCCAAAACATTGCGTCAGTATGGGTTTTTGAGTGGCCAATGTTTTCAAGAACGCATAGTTTTGCCTGAAAGAAATGCCCTTTAATTTAACATTTTTGCCTAGAAAGTTTAAGGAACCTGCAGATTCGGGTTTAGAATCAGGTACTTCTGATTTGAAATGAGGTGGCGGATATGCAGATGGTAGGAACTTTTATTAAGCAACTAACTAAAACTTAATAAAATATTTTCTGGAATTACCACGTTTTGAAATTGCCAGTCGATTTAAGAGACTTAATGAAAATTAATCTTGCGCTATAGACTAATATAAGGTATAGGATGATAAAATGTTACTATTTTGAAGGGGTATTTTTTTCTTGATATAGAGTTAAACAACGGATTTTTTTTAATTCTGTCATTTTTTACAGTATTTTATTTATTTTTTTATACAGTACATACTTTTTTACAGTATTTTTCTGGCAACCACAAGGAAACTCAATACATATGTGTATTATTATTCACAAAGCGTGATTATGTGGCTTTGTTTCTCTTTTCTATTTAATTTAATATTTAAAGAGGAGCATACTAACGAAATCGTAGTATGTAAATCAAACACACAAAATGAACAATATTTAATTGAAACTATAGAATAAGTGAAAACCTTCAGAAAAATACAGTTTCAAAAAGGTGATACTGATAATAATAATACTGATATATATATGATAATGATACTGATAATTTAATGAGATATTTTCTCCTTCCAAGTCCTTCTAGAAAAGCTATACATTTTAAGTGATTTTTGACCATCGCACGGTTAATTTATACGGTGGAACTATGCGTTGTTTAAAACGATAAAAAGCTATATAAAAAATCGACAATCGGATTTTTGCAGCCGAGAATATTTCCAAACAAAACCTGAATAATCAAAAAGGGTTGATTTTTATAAGTACCTGCGTTGCATGGTTCTTCATTAAAACCTTAAGTAGACTTGCGTTAATGAACAAGGTTTTAAAGTGGCGCCAGCTTATAGTCTCAAGCTGGTTCGAATAGTCCCCTAATTTTGAAAACTGATGCGAATTTTAACCAAAGGACTGGTGAACAAAGGAAAACAGTTCTGGTGAAACAAATAAATACATATGGTTATTGCCAGGTAGTTAAGACGGAAATGAGCAAATAAGAGTTTGAAGCTGTTTAAGGGCTGACATGTTAAAATCCCGCTCAAAGTTTGCACATGTGGCCGGCATCCACGGTGCCAAGCAATACCGAGAAATGCATGCAGAATAATCCCGTCTACTACCTAGTAATCACGCTTAACCCGAAAAGATCAAATAATGCCGGATACCTACTAGGAACACTAAACATTTTTCGATAGCTCTAAGTTACACTGTTCCATATTAAAGACCAGCATTTCCATAAAATATAGAGTATAAAAATACCATAGTTTGCCAGAAGGTTTTGAAAATAATTGACCTTTATGATATTTTGCTAAAACGATGCAATTTTGATCGGTGAGGTTTCAAATTATGTACTAGGCCAGTACTCACAGGCAACAATTGAAACAGTTTTGTGTTAGTTTGGGTTAGTCTAGACTTGATAAAAACAAGCACTAACACCATGCGGGGAAAACCATTTAAAGTTGATTTCGTTGCAGAACTTGTTTCCTTAAACTGTAACTTTTGAAAAAACTCCATATCGAGTTATTACTATCCCATTACACTATTTGATTCATCGGACTTGACCTAATCTTCTTCTCTTAACGCATCTTATTTTAAGTGGAATACAAATTCTTACTAAATATTTATGAAATATAATTCAATTAGAGACAACTATTCATTCTTCTGTTAAAGCGATTAAATTTTACTTTTCTAATCACTCTTACTTCCATGGCATGGCAATATAATCTGAAAATAGCTGTGACGAAGTCCTTATAAGAACTAATTTCCAAAATTACAGAATAGTACAATCGTACACAAAAACAATTATAAATAACTGCACAATGGATTTGTGCTCCAAATAAAAATTTGCACTTATTTCAACATGAAAAACATTTCTGGTTCAAGACAGATGATCTTCTCTAATAGAACAATTGATATTTCGTCATTATAGATTCTAATTATTACTACAAGTACAACGTGATTTTCAAGCATGAAAACTGCTTGAAAAGGGCATCTTCGAAAAAAAAACTCAGAATAAAGTGATTGGTAAAGGGATCACCTATTTGGTGAGGATAATTAGCGGATTTTCTATATGCCCAGGATATTAATTGCTAGCAGTAGTTTTTTTGACCTCTTTTTTATCAAAGGTATAGATATTATTAGACACACAGACATTGCATATCTAATCAGGATATTTTAATGAATATACTCCAACTCTCGAACTATAGCCGATTAAGTAATTGGAAATATGTAGTAGATATGTGGTAGAATAAGTGATAGATAAATGAAATTGTTCCTTACCTTAAATGCGGTCATGTAAACCTCACATATATCCTTTATAAGTCGTGTAAGGCTGAATGCATCCATTGAAAAAAATAGAGGGTTCCACAAATTGGGCAATTTGGCAAATGCAGTTGCCTGCTCGTCTAACTTGGCGAAAACATTGAACATATTCGTCATTGATTGCACTACCGATTGCAACTCATTGATATGCTCATCTAAGTGAGGTGGGTAAGTTTGACCAGTATCTGCTTTCATAGACGCAATCTGTTTCACAATGCCACAGCCTTGAATATGTAAAGAATTCCACCTTTGTACATTGTTATACAAATCGGCAACAATATCACGAATTACTCTTGGATGGCCAGTTAAGTTCTTCTGTGGGGATTCAGCTGCAGGACTTGTCTGAACTGCAAATAAGTATCATTGGTCAGTGCGTACACAAGCCAAACTCATGCAGAACTTACCAATTACAGGTGAAAATCCAGAAGTTGATTGCACTGATCGTCTTGTGGGAGTTTTCTCATTCATTTTATGTTTTCACCGGGGCTAATAGTTTTGGTCAAATAAGTAGGGTTAACAGTAGAACCAAGGAGGAACAGAGGTTACTCTGTGATCTGTGCAGTAGAACTGACCCGTAAATATGCTTAAGCTGATCAACTATGACGTCAGATAATCGGGCGAGTTTTTCCAACGTCACTTTATATACACTTTCCAAATATTTCTTGTTTATAGAACCAGCGTGATGTTTGATTTTGTGGACTCTGACAATTTCGCTTTCCGGAAAATGCTGTGAATAATGAGCCTAATTTTTATGTGGCGTAAAAGGCTTTCTCATAATCAATTTATTCCTGTCGTAATTGCTCTGGCATTTAGTAGGGCAACATTTCCTTGGCAAGATTTACTGATAATTTTTTCCTTTACACCGCACAGCATCAAGTGTAAAATTCTTAAGTATTAATATATATAAAATATTAAAATGTAGCTTAAATCATGACCTGGATCTGCGATTATGCTGCTTTTGCATAACATATCCAGGTGCGCGATCCCAAAGTTTCATGAACATTTGAGCAGAACGCTAATAACTGGTTGGACCGTGAAACTTGTCTTTGAAAATATTGCCGTGCGAACAAGCACTTTCTACAAAAATGTCAACAAAAAAAACTGAAATCGAACAGCAAAATAAATCAATGACTCATCCGAAGGGCGATGAAGCAAATTATTATATCATCATTAGTTCTGTAGCCCCGTCCGTTTGGAACGGTCTACTGGTCTTTACTATCGGGTGTTTTTTTCGAAAAAGTGAATTCAATTTCTTAAGGGTGTGATTTGGTGCGGTGTTATAAGGCATATAGTGCCGTGAGGCGTTTTCACTGCATTTTAGTGTGCGCTTTTTGACGATTAATGGTTAGAAAACAGAGGAAAACACCAGCTTGCAGATAGCTGGTAAGAAGGATCTCTATTTACAGAACGCTTAGGTTTAAATGAGTTTGCTGATATAAAATAATTTTGCTTCGGACTAGTTTCCGTTATACTAAAGAATGAGGCGTGGCATACAGAGTAATGCAACGCTTTTTACGCGAATAAATAAAAATAATGTTTTTCTTCCTTTCCCGGTGGCATGATGCAGCTTTCGGTAAGTTTCGCATTACCTACTTTGATTCTATTTGAAATGTAGTCTGATATTTTTTTACTCAACTTTTAATAGATTTTGTACTTAATACACAAACTATCAAATGAAATGTATTAAGTAGAATCGGCATATAAGAAAGATACAAATTTAATCATAATAATTTTTAAATAAATGTTTGTAATAAATGATACTGAAACTGATAACTTACTCTAACTCTTACTTTAAAAGTGAACATCAACTCCTATTTTCAATAATTAATATGATCCCGTATCTCTATCTGTATCTTGCGAGAACAATTTAGTATTCAGTAATTGTTCCGAAATTTTCTTAACACTAACTAAATGTTCAAATTTTGCCTGTAAGTGGATTGTGGATTCTTCTACATCTTTGCAACCTTCTAATAGTATCGAATTGACTTTCTCCTGAAATATGAAAAATTCGTTGGCTATAAGATTCTCAGAATTTCGATTAATTTTGTTTGTTTTGTTCAGTTCCAATTTGCTTGTTGGTTTTAGCACTGATCATTTGATTTGATTTTACTCACCTCAGATATACTGATGGTTTGGAACAATGCGTCACGTGCCTCTACCAAAGCTGCTAATCCAGACTTAATCACGTTTTGTTTTTTGTTCTCCAATTTTACTCGTCTATAGTAAAAATATATTTCGTTTTTACAAGCAATAATGAATGCACTCGAAAGACTGAAATAATCATTTAAAACTATTACCTATCTTTAAGTGCGTTAATTATTTTGCTTTGCTCCGCGATCTTGCAGTGAGCCGCAGAACCTATTTGCTTAATTTTTTCGGGATGGGTTTTGAATTCTTCAACTTGGGCCATTATCTATGAGAAAAATAGGTGTACTGCATTTACTTCATTGCTATTTTGCAACTAATAAAAAAGCAAATTAAGAGACACACAGAAAATAATAGAAAATCAACAGATTATAATGAGACAAACACTAACCGCTTTTTTGTCTTTGTTGGCAGCTTGAATTGCAGCTCTTAATTCCTTTGTTTTTTGCTTCGCTATTTCTATTGGCTTTTGATTTACTGTTAGGGAGTCTTTCGACGCTTGCACTATTTCTAGCTTTGCCATAAGGTGTGCATATTCTTGGTGAGTTTTAGTTGCTATGATGTCCTTCGTTTTTTTGAGCGCTTCAAGTTCCTGAAAAATTATTATGTTAGTAAAAAAGCAATAATTTAATATCCATTTCGTATTACCTCCAAAAATCCAGCAAAGCCGCTTTCACGCAGTCGTAAACATTCTAGTTCGGGTAGAACAGATTTTGTTATGAAGACATTCCATTCGTCTACTCTTTTTTCCACCTAAAAGTATATAGCTTGTTCATCCACCAGGTTCACCTATTCAAATAAGACATTACCATTTGAAGTTCGGTGTCTAACTCCAAATCCATTTTGTCTCTAATTAATCTATATTCATCAATTTTCTTTGTTTTTCTCTTGATTGCGTTCTTTTGATCCTGTATTCTGCTCAACAGCTCATTTTTGTCGCTAACCTAAGGATTACTAGTGTGTATAACCTTTTTTCAATACGCCTGACAATATAAAAATACACAAGCTTAATAAAAAATAAACTTTTTTAACATTCTTAAACAAATTGTTAATATTAATCATAAACATAATTTATTTAATAACTATTATAAGTAATATATGTACTAATAATTGCGCGTGTGGAATAATCAATTTTAGTCAAAAGAGGTTATTAATATTTACAAAAATGTGGTAATTTCCAAGCAAATAATGAAAAACACGGTTGACTCTTGCTGTTGTTACTTACGGTGTATGGCTGGCTTGCAATACAATCTTTCAATTCGTTAACTGCTGATACCAGAGCTTCCTTCTCTACACTACATTTTTGGAACTTGTTGTTTAGTTTCGCAACTTCATCTGCAGATTCTTGTTCCCAAATATCCTTATTTTCCTGAAATGTACGAAGAGTACAACATTTGAAACATTACAGTATAAGCTTATAATCTTGCCATGCAGGCATCCCATATAGCTATAGCACTATTAACACTATATCGTTTTCATTATTTTTAGTAAATACAGGATAGAAGTAAGAACTAGCAAATCAAATAGAAATGCTTCTTTAAACAAAAAAAATTTCTTAAGAAAGAGATGAGGTACTTTGTTTTCACATATCACTAATAGGTCGGAAATTTGTAAACTTCTGTTTTGCATATGTGCGTTACATACTTGTACTGCGTATATTGAGTTATAAGGCAAAATTAACTATGCAAATTAATTAGAATAGGTACTCACTTCGTAGTCACTGATGGTGTTTTGCATTCGCACATTTTCTTTACTCAACTCAAGATTCTTATCTTTGATTTCTTGAATTTGCTGACAAATGTTGGTTAACTCGTTTTGTTTGCATTGGAGAGTTTCTTCGATTTTTTCGTAGAATTTTTCATCTATGCCCATTATGTCATTTAAATCAAGTCGCATTTTTTCAAGTTCGACTTGCAACAGTTCAATATTAACCTCACCGTCCTAGAAAGATAATTATGAATAATTCTGGTAATAATATGAAATTAGGTATTGTGTCTGGCTGAATAAAAGACGAGAACATTTTAATAAAGATATTTGGAAAATTTATGATTGAATTTCTCACGATTATCAAGCTTAAAAAAACTTAAACGAATTATGTGATGTAATGTGCATAAGAAAATTCATTTAATTACCCATCGGATGTTCCATGGAGTAAACTTTAAAAAAATAATTAAGGATATAGTATATATTCTTATTAGAAATTAAAAAATAATTTAATGCGGCATATAAAATACTATATTGAAGTTTGCAGGAATAAATGATTTACACAAATAGATGGCAAAGTTCCAACTGTATGTATCTATCTACTAGATACATACAGAACTTAAACCACAAAACAAAACGTTATACCTCTTTTTATTACATTTTTTGAAAGTAACTACTGAACGGTTAATTTAAAAACGTTTTAAAAAATTATTTAAAAAACCTACTGAAAATTC
Organism: Dendroctonus ponderosae; assembly: GCF_020466585.1. Classification (NCBI taxonomy): domain Eukaryota; kingdom Metazoa; phylum Arthropoda; class Insecta; order Coleoptera; family Curculionidae; genus Dendroctonus; species Dendroctonus ponderosae. The sequence continues at coordinate 4,931,440 of NW_026018814.1, forward strand.
TTGTAAGGATAATCTGGTAACTTCGCAAATAGCGAGATCTAAAAAGACACAAGAAATGGCATGCCATCAATATAAATATTCAAATATTTCCAAATAAACGAATTTAATTCAATATTCTCGTAATTATGTTGTAGAACTTCAACATTCAACAATTTGCTTTCGCCTATTAAAACTACTATACGTACCTCTGAAGCACCAGAAAACACATTGTAAATAAATTGGTGAAAAATCTGGTATTTTTTATATTTCGTTTGGACACTCGGATCAGAATGTTCTTCAAATGCATTGCTAATTTTCTCGGGCATTTGCATTCGATCAATTAACCATGATATAATCGATATAAAATTCGGCCAGCCGTGCATAGTATTAACTAAAACATCATAAACAGTTATAATTAAAAATATAAAATATAATTTCAAAATAAATATTAACCAAAAAGCAGCAAACTTATTTATATTTTTTATAACTTCAATGATGTGGTATGAAATTATTTATCCAATACCTCAGGAGCCAGTTTTACAAGCGAAATATGAATTCTTCAAAATAACAATGGTAACTAACTATTTATAAAAAACAACTTTTTAAATTCCCAAGGGTAAACTCAAAAAATATTTTGGAACAAACTTACTGGTTTTTAGTGTAGTAACACTCAATTGCCCAGAATATTCCAAAAGTTTAAGAGCCTGTACCGCTACTTCTATACAATTCAGTGAAGTAATTGGTATGGGATTTGGAAGTAATTTTTCAAAGAGTACTGAAACCAAATTAGCGAAAGCAGTCATGGTAGGTGGTCGCAATTGTTTGGCCAGTTCGGGATTAACTAATCCGCTATATTCAATAAATTCTAAAATCTAAATAAAGACATCTTAGGTATATTTTCAATTTTCACTTAGATATTATTAATAAAAATAGTACATTATATATTTTATTGTATTGCAAATGTATATTTATCACATAATAATAGGTAATAAAAGCAGATATAAAAACTTATTTCATTTTAAATCTTTCCAAAGAAAAAAACATCAAGAGGACTAAAGGGAAATTCTAATTACTCTTACTCAATAATTACAACGAAAATAATTATGAAGCTAATTAGTATTATTTGTCAGCAGTTGCTAACAGAAACAATGAGTTTTATTGTTAGTTTAGAAATATGTATCATATTAAATTAAGAAATCGTTATGCAACTAATCATTTGTTCTTGTTAAAATACTTACTTTGTGATACTGATCATTTACCCATTTCTTATCATTAGTAAATTGGCTTTTCCTTTTATCAAATGGAGATTTGGGCCTACTGCTCTGAAAAAAAAACGATTAATAGATGTTAATCAGCTAGAGTTTGTTTAAAATCGGGCCTTCTTACAAAGGTGCCCCCTTACTCTCGATGCATGATGAGAAAATGTACTTCTTTTAGCGGAGTCACGAGAACTCGAAGCAGGCGTCCACAACATTTTCTTTTGTGCGGAAACAGTGTTACGTCCTCCAAAACAGCCTAATGGTGTTACCATAAGACGATCCATACTTTGCGCCCTGCCACATTCAAATTAAAAATTATCAGGGATAATATTTTTTATTCAAGTATACCTACATTAACAGGGTAATACAAATGCGTAATATTTTACAATCTGTTGAGTTTTAACATTTGAACATTCTTTTAACAGAGCGAAACTGTTTGATTCTTACGACAAAAAAACATTTGAATGTCCTGTGAGTCCTTAAAACCTACTCATAATGTATATCTCCTGTTTAAAAAAGTTTACATTATAAGTACATAAACATTTTTTTAATAATAATCTCTGTGCAGACATGATTCAAAATATAGGTGTAAAAGTAAAATATAAAGGAAGTAAACTGGGAAACCGAGAGCAAAACTGCGCGTAAATTCGGCTGTTCTTGAACAATGAAAAGACAATTTTCTATTGTATTAGGAATCATCTCATATTGATAAATGTAATACACGACAGTGCAAGTTTCGAGGTTCGCTAACCTCAGGCACTTAAGAGTGTGGGGCAACTAGTTTGATAATAACATTTTTTTTAGGTCTGCTTTTAAATAATTTATACAGTTGAACATGTACTAAGCGCATAACAAAAATATTTACGTTTATAATAACATAAAAATTCACACCTCAAAAGTTAATTACATTTACAGCTTTTTAAAACTGAGGGAAACATGTTTTGTCGTTACCGCTATAAATTCATATTTATTATAAATTTTACTGACCGCAATTGCGATGTGGAACGTTCCCTTCTCCTCGCTTCCATATTTGCGGTTTGCATTGAGGGTGGCAAAGGAATCTTTGAGGCAGAATTTGATCTCCTCATTTTTCAACAATTAATGGACCTAAACATTTAAAAATATTGTTAAGCCAGTTTTGTAATGGAACTAAAGCTATATAATTAAACGTGTTTTGGCATAATAAAATATTTTTAATCTGTGGGTAGAGTATTCTGGAGCAATAATACTCGTCGGTTAAACGCAAGCAAAGGTCCGGGTTAAAATGCTGGACAAAATGGTGGTATCAAATTTGAAAATTGGTTCAACAATATGACTACAACTAAATTTAAATATTTTAAAACAATTGCATGTTGGATTTTTTTTAATATACAAGGATTTAAGCCAAGCTGTTATTACATTTTAGGATTCGATTCTGCAACCAATGTAGCACAGTAACACATTAAATGTCCATTACTGAAAATAAAAAAAATACACAAAATGCTCTGATAATTACCCATAAAGATCGATTTAAAGCTTCAAATTAATTCAGACCGTAGCGTAATTATCGAGTAACAACGGTCCAATATATTGCTCAGTTTTGACCATTATTCACTTAATTTGAGGTATCTTAATATCTTTGGATGTATGATCTCTAATATCTAAGATAACTTGTTTCGTTTTACTATTATTTTTTCTAAAGGTTCTCAATATCGGCCAAATTATGAATGAACAACAAGTGCAACTTCTTCTGAAGTGCAAAGAGCAAATATTGAACGATGTAAGTGTTTGCAATTAATTATCTGTGCAAGTAAAACTTGCTTAGTGTAGACGTATATACAAAAATACTCAAATTGAAAAATTAGATTTTTAAATGAACAAAAAAAGCAGCATCTAATGTGGAATGAGGTCAATAGGAACTTTTCAAAATGAAAATGGAAATGCGTTTTAAAGTGGATTCTGGTGAGGTTACATTTAGCAAAAGCCTTTTATTTTGTTTAAAACATTGCATCTTACTGTCATAAAATATTTATCGAGACATATTTATCTAAATACCCAAAAGCTGAATAACATTAAAGACTGAAATATTTTAACGGCCAAATTGGCTAAATTAGGCCCGAAAGAAAAAGAAGGAGTTGATAACGCAAGAAAGAGTACCTACTATTGATTAAGTTACAAACAAACTACTGAAAAATGAATTTTATACTAGACATTTAATTCAAAACATGGTACAACCGATCAAAGGAGACGCTTGGCTACAAGAATTAATGAAATAATGGCTACAGAATAATAATATGTAGCTGAAACATAAAATATTTTAGAGCAGTTGTATCTATTCCGAATTATTATATTTATACACATTTGTTTTATACTCAATAAAAACTAAATAAACGATGAAGCAGAAAGAAGCAGTCTTTTAACTGTTATGTACATGAGGTATAAATACAAAACAGCTTACCACGGTATACAAATAACTAGATTAACTGCACAATATTTAATAATCTGATAAATTTAAAATTTACTTTTACAAAAGTCCAACGAATAACCGTAATGTAACCTTTCCGAGTTTGAAATGATGACAGTTTAAGGTTAACATCTTATTTTTGACTCTTGACAAAATACTAGGAATATTTAAGGTAATTAGATAAACGATCAAATACATTTTATTCTAAATAATAAAATTATAATTTAATTCATAAAATAGCTTACAAAATAGTATTTGCAATTAATTAAATATTATGTGATTTAAAAAATAAAAAACGAATTATTTCTTTATCATAAGACAAAAACAAGCACTAGGTGTTTACTGCAACGCGCTTTCTTTAACACGCAGCGCTAGCTTCTATAGTGCTTATTCTGTGTATCGATACTCGTGAATGTCCCTAGACCTGACAGCTACCAGTAACCAAAACAAACCAATTTCAAATTTAAAAACATATTTAACAAATTATTCACAATTTTATTGACTGTATAAAGCTAAGTGGAATAATTTGTAAATATAAGAATATGGACTTCTTAGACGTGGCTAAACATTTAAATGAGGAATTGCACAAAAAACTATTCAAGCTCAAAACTGCAAACTCCGATGGGTAAGTAGCAATAATATAGTTTGCAACTTTTTACACCCATTTATCAACTTAACACTTCCAGTTTGCTACTTAGCATCATTCAATCTTCCAATCGAAAAAGCAGTAGATTTAGCCACAGTGACTTTCAGAGCAATGGAAACCTTTTAGCAGTGGCCAATAATGATGCACAAGTTTACATAGTAGATTTCCTCCTGCATAAGTGCTGGAAGTTAAAAAAACTCGAATCTTTAGTGTGTATGAGGTTCTCTGAATTCAACGATAGACATATTCTCGCTGCTAAATCTAATGGTATAATTGAACTGATAGATATTGATTCTGGAATCGTTGAAGCAAAACTGTTGGGCCATCAGCATCCAGTTATGTGTATTTCATTTGCTAATACGAATGCGTGTATTTCATCTTCTAAATATGAAGCAATCATTTGGGATCTAATAAGTTTCAGCAAATTACAAATGCTATGTTTGGAGAAGGATTGTATATTGAAATTTGTGAGTATTCTACTTACTATAAACAAATATAATAATTTGTATCATGCTTCAAAGCTGCGAAAGCTTATGTACTTAAAATAATTTAATTCACAATTTGGAGCAACAGGAATATTTCGCAGATAGTTTGTTGCTTTACAAATACGCACTTAAAGTATTTGAAAGTTTTCACTTTGCATTTAAGCAAAGGAAGCTATTTCTTTACCGCATTTATAATGTATAATACACGACACGAAGCTTAATAACTGAGATCAGATTGTTACTTTTATGAAGTCTTATTTGTATTGCTTTTATAACATGGCTTTCATGTTCATCAAATTTCACAAAAAATTACTCTTGTAAACATTTTCAGGGAAGAGTACCTAGAATATTGGCACGTTCTTCCCAGATTATTCTGTAAAACACATTTTTCAAACTTCTAGGTATTGTTTGTTCCAATTTCAAACCATATTCTAGTTTGTTACAAAGATGATGTAATTCAGATATGGCAAAATGGCAGCTTTGAAAATTTAAAGCAGTTTCAGCCCTCAAATTGGAGAAACCATTCAATCAAATCTTTGTGCTTTACTAGGTTTGTAGATTGTTGCGGTACAGTAAGAATCGCGTATTATTATTACAAGTATTATCCGTTTTCCCAGTTCATAAGTTGTGGACCATTAGTTGTTCTATCGGTAGCCTGAATTCTAATGATCCACGGCATAAAAGCTTGTAAAACTTTTCAACCGATTCTTTGACTGACCGTAAAAGCCTTCATATCCTGGTAACAAGCGTTTTTTATTTTAGAAATGGTAAAGTTATGGCTGTAAGCGGATATGTTCCAATACTAGCTTTATTTCAGTTAGATAGTTGGAAACTACTTAAAATAGTAAATCTTCCCAGTTACATACATAGTGTAAAACAAATTGAATTTATTCCGCAAAACTTTGACGGCGGATTTAACAAGCTTCTAGCAATTTTAGCTGGAACTGGAATAATATATTTTTACAACATTGAAGATAATATCATAATATCAGAATTAAAATCGCTGTGTGATATACTCAGCTTTAGCAGTCCGTCTGGCAATGTCCAGTACATTTCCTGTTTATTGTGCAGCGGGCAAGTAGAAATCTATGATACAAGTTTATTACTTTTTAAAAACGAAGTAACTATTACGGAAATAGCCCGGGACGACACTAAAAATTCGATACAGAGACCAAAGCTAAAAAACTTTTCGAAAAAACTAGATATTTCGGAAAAATTGCAGGTAAGGTGGATATTTTAATTTTTTTATTTTTACGGATGAATTTGTTTTAGATAAAAAATATTTTGGAAATTGATAAACTCAAATTAATTATAAAAGAATATCAAGAATTTCCAGAAGCATTTCGAGCTACGATTTGGGAGAGAATTTTGAGACTGCCTAATAATGTTCAACAATATAATGGAATCATAAATCATATGACTCTTGTTGCGTTTAATCAACTGCAGCAACAGTTTCCTCTTGAGGACAAAGTGTCCATTAGGTGTTTGAGGCATGTGTTAAACAATATTGGTGTTTGGTGCCCTTTTTTTACACAAGTGGAGTTTTTACCGATTTTTCTATTTCCGTTTGTAAAAGTGTTTCATAAGAAGCCCATTGCTTGTTTTGAGTTGTGCTGCACTACCATAAGTAAGTCCTTTTAGGCAAGCTTGAGCTTTAGTACATGATTGCCTTGCCTTTTAGTTAATTGGTGCCAGCATTGGTTCGAATATCATCCCTTGCCCCCTGTTAATATTTTGGCAATTATAGACAATATGTTAATGGAACACGATACAGTCTCTCTTCAACATTTTGCTGAGAATGATATAAAACCGATCACATATTCGTGGTCTCTTTTAGAAACAGCATTTTCGGAGGTTCTCACGAAGCCTGAATGGCTTATATTTTGGGATCATGTTTTTATAAACGAGCCTGGCTTTCTATTATGTGCAGTAGTCGCTTTCATATCCATGAACAGAAAGCAATTCTTTTTGCTCAAAACAGAGGACGAGTTTTGCAACTTCTTTCACTCTCAAAGACCGATAGAGTTTAAAAAGTTTCTTAAGAAAACTTACTTTATCTTGAACAATACTAGTGGTAAAAATCATCCCAGGCAATATCTTAAACCGTTCGCTTCTTTGACTTGCGGTATTTATCCGGCCTTTGACGAGTACCCAAAAGAGATCATTGATTTTCAAGTAGAGCATATCAATTATCTTGAAGAACAATTAAAGGAAACTGAAAAGCTTAGAGAGCATGTTTTACGGCAACAGCAAAAACAGACTGAGATTGATACTGATCAAAAAAATGAGGAAGAGCGACGAAAAATTGGTAAATTTCAACACGGCGGACTATTTTTATTTATTTCTGGTGTGCTTATTTTCATAGCGGTAGAGAAAGCTTGCATCGAAAATATCAAATCATATCAGCAAAAACTTAAGACGCAGCAAGAGGAATTGAAAAAGATGAGACGTGAGTTAGTAAATGAAGAGAACGCAATTATCAGACACACGGAAAATAAATTAAAAATTAACAAACATCGAAAAAATGCTGCAGCCATGGAATTATTATCCGATGGGTTGGATATGACCGAAAAATCTAATGAGGTAAATAGTGGTTTTAATGGAGAGTCTGGTTCTGTAGTTAAAACTTATGCTCAAAGGCTCAACACTTGTCGATTGATGATTAATTAATTGCGACAAAAATTGCATTTTATGTACAAAAATATAATAATTGTCTGAAGTCTATATTATAATATTCAGAACCGAGATGGCTAATGAAAAGTCTGTTTACTTTCGCGTATATTATAAAAAAAAACGTAAGAAAATCGACACTTATGTATGAATTCTGTAGAATGACTGCAGTTGATTTCATTAGTTTTACAGGGTTTACACTTAGTTAAATTTTCAACGTATTTTGTAGATAAATGTGAGTAATCTAAAAGAATCATACAAACTGCAGCAGTTGGGCTTGTTTAGGAAAAGCCAACTAGTTAGCAAATACGGAAATGGCGATTCTGACAAGTCCGGATTTACTGATTTACTATTTTCTGCTCACAAGGACACTTTGCTGCTGAAGCAACATATTGAAAAGGTAAAACTGAACTTCCGCAGCGTTTTGTTTCTGTTCTACGGGCTGTTTTAATTTCAATCTTTTTGTTTTTTATTCATAATCGAAAATCATTCTCTTTTTCGTTTGGAACATTTTTTTATTTGTTATGCTTTCTCGCACCTGCTGCCGTTATCGAAAGAAAAAACCGATCAATTTAAAAATTCGCAAGATGTGTATTTATGAGTTTCAAGTTGAGTTCAATAATTCACAAAAAAACAAATAATTATAACACAAAACTAAAAAAATCTATGGAAAAGTCTTCTAAAAATCACTCTGTAGATTCTCACGATCATTGATCAATGATGTAAATTTATATTTGTCCAAATGGTAGGCGCTATCAAAAGAAAACAAAAACACTTTGAAATTGTAACATCCGCAGATCGGAACTAATTACTTCCATGTGTACATGATATTTAGGAACACTATGTGGCTGAAAATTTACAATATTATTCTTGCAAGGTATAAAACAACGACTTAACTAACAACAGAACAAAATCGCTTTCAGTATTGTGTTCGCTTTTATTCTTTACCTCAATAATAGATAATTTACGGTGTCTACGGTGGTTTTCTAATCCAATTTTAGGCCCAAACTGATTTACACTCCCCCAGAAAAGCTGATATTGCTTTAACTATGTCAGCGCTGGATGATTTAATTAACCGAATAAAATCTGAAATAGATGTAGATAGATTTTCGACTAACTACAACAGTGTAAAGGAAAATATGAAGGTAATTTATCCATTCTTAATCAGCATTCGATAATAAACAGATTTGTTTATGTCCTATAGTTATCTGTAAAACCTATAATTACATTAAATATTGTCTTTAAGGTGCATCAATTAGAAAAAGAAACTAAATATTTACAAAAGGAAGTCTCCCAGTTATTGAACGTTTTAAATGGGAAGCGAGTTGTCGAAGACTCTTCTTCAAGTTCTAGTCATCAATGTTCTAATCAAGGCACGTGTCCAAATAAGACTGTTCGATTTAGCACTAGTAAAAGCTAGAACTTTATATACAATATTATATATGTTTTATACTTAATATGTCTAGAATTCTGCAGTTCAAGCTTTTAAACTTGACTCAAACCGCAGGTGAAAAAAACATATTAGAATGTATTTCGAAAACAGGTGGGATACGAATCTGACGATGCGCCAGTCACAAAATTGGTAAAAAATTGTGTTTGGCTTCTTCAGTGGTTTCATTTGCGCACCTGCCATTAAAACACAACTAAGAAGCTTTACATTTTGTACAAACGTAGCACTTCTGCATCCGCATCCGCATTAAATGCTATTATAACTTTTTTTATACGTGCATAATATGTTTGAGTGTATTGTAGTCTGTATTTATTTTCCAAAGAGAAGAGTACAAATAAATTTATTCAAAGAAATCTTCTTCTTGAATCTGCACCTCTTTCGCCCTACCGATAACACATTGCCAGGAACTGATCTTTTGGCCCAATTCTTTCATTTCTATATCACTTCTCTCGCTTACTCGCTTCCATTTTATCATTTCCATCGATATATTTTCGACGTGTTCCTTGCAAATATTTTCCAAAGAGTTACACATTTCCCAACGTTTGGGAAATACTTCTTCAGTGCTGCAAATGTGGCTATGGAGATACCGAATATCCTCTTTCGATTCGGATATTTCTTGTTCTAAAGACTTCACGAGAGTGTTAATGTTTTGAGCTTGTTTATGAAAATACTTTTCCGGTGGGATGTTAACATATTTTGTTGCGCTCATTAAACTGTCGTTGCTCGTTGCAAATGGAGTTGAATCATAGTCGTAATCGCCACAGCCGCTATCCACTACCTTTTTTACTTTTTCTTTGTCCTGTTTGTTTAATACAGTATCTTTCCCTAATAACGCTCGAAGTATGTAATTGGCCATGCTGTACTGGAAAAAATGCATCTGAATTTAAGTGAACATGTAGCAAACAATACTTCAGAGTTTTGCCAAATGTCTGACTTACATCAATATTTGCAGGTGGCATTTATCGTTTATAATGCTTCATAATCTCGGAGATATTAAGAAGTAATCTAACATTTTCATTTCAAATTAGATTGTTTTTTATGGTGTTATGAATCTATCGTATTTAAAGATAAGTAAAATAAAAAGAAAATCAATTGCTGTAAGAGGAATAGAAATTATTATTATTTTTTAAATGTTTTATTATATTTCGGACACGGTATACATTATTAACACAGCGGAACATAACTTTACAAAAGTGCACCGAACAGCTTTGAGCAACCTCAATTATTTAAAAAATAATAAGTAAATCAAAGGAGATTAGAATGTTTATCGTTACCCATATTCTCGTTATACTATGAATCCATAAAAATAGATTCACGTATAAGTATTGAATAAGGTATTAAAAGAAATACCCCTCTTCCTATGATAAGAAATACTTACTTAATAATAATATACTTATTTCGATAATTACTAAAATACAACCAATACATTGACCCAAGAAAGTCTTTTTTCAACCGCAACATTCTCGTAACATCTTGTAAATAAAACAATTACGATCACTAAAAACTCCTACGTAATAAAAATTACTTTGCATAAAATTGTAATTTAGCTCGTGCATGTTAGTTTATTTAAATCTAAAGTCATCAGATCAAAAAAAAAACAAGACTTACATCACAGCCAATTGTATACGGTATACTAACTAATCTACGCATCATCATTAGGAATATCAAAGTCATAGTCTGAATCTAAATCAGAACAGACAAAATAATATGGACCAGCTTCATCCTCGTCTGAGCTAGAATCGCTTATATTTAGATCTAAAGGTCTGTATTTACTTTCTTCTACGTCTTCCTCGATATTAATTGCCGATATATCGTAATATATTTTTAGTACTTTTTCTTCAGAATACAATAATCTAGGCCATTCACTTTCCTTCATTTTGGTTAAACATACCCGAACTTCAGAGCCAAGTATTGCGTATTCAATCGACTTTTTTACCTTGTCAAACAGCAATAAGTTGAGCAAATATTCTTTTTCCTTTTCGGTTCTAAAAATATTATTGATTTATTTCAGTTCAATTTCATTTAATTATGCTTATCATCTTACCTGAACTGGAAGCTTTTATTATGCTTAACAAACATTTCCACATTTTTCACATCACAAATTCTAATACTTAATTTGATCTGAGTTTTTGTTTGCGACCAATAAACTTCTGGCGTAAGATAATCTACCGCGGGAACTGCTTTAATTGCTGGTAATTGATTTGAAACTGCACTACTTTGTGCTTTGTCTGTAGTATTAAGTTTCTTCACTGGCAACTTCATGTCTATCATAAAGTCCACTAAATTAAACACTTCACAATCGAAAGCGTCTAAGTCTAAGTCTCCTCCATTATCTAAAATTTCAAATAAACTAGTCTGTAACAATTCCTATTAAGAAAAAACGCACCTGGGCAAGGAACACTATTTATATCATCCACTAAATCGTTTCGTTCAATTTCCTCAATATCATCATCTTCCTCATCATCAGAGTATTTCACTTCTGGTAAATCAAAATCTTGAATTTCTTGATCATTAGATAAAGCAAAACCACAGTCAACCAGCAACTGGTTAATTAAAACTCGTCCATATAATCCGTCTTTAACAATTGTCGAATAGGATCGTTGGTTCTTGACTACTGAATTTTCTTGCTTTGAATCAATCTTAACGAAAAGCGGTCTCAACGTCTCTTCATCTAAAACAGTATTGGAACGTTTTCTGAATTATGCAATTCGTTCAATCGATTTTTCAAAACATACCTTCTGTATATGCCATTCGGTACAATAAATCAGTTGCTTCATCACACCACTCCGTTCCTAAAGGTTTAACACCATACATTGAGCACTGAATGCTTTGGAATGGTAGTTTTAAAATTAAGTCGTTTGTGATATGCTTTAATACTGAAATTTCCTGTTCTACGACGTCCCCATAATCGACTGATAAAATCTCAGCCTTATCCCCAAGTATTTTGAGAATATATCCCCGTGCATATTGACCATTTACTTCGTCTCTTAATAAGCAGCATTTACCAATTGAAACATCTTTCAGTATCGGATAAAATGGTTTCCGGATTTCTATCTGAATGTTTTCTTCTAAATGCTCCAATCTGAAAATATGTTATGTTTAAAAAGACCAGAACGTTTTCGTTTTCTTGGAGAAAATTCTTACTCTTTGGTAAACTTGTTTTGTCTCACATAAAATTCGAGAGGACTTCTGGCAAACGTAAATATAACTTCGTGAATTGCCTCTAAATCCAAAAATGCCCAGTTTGGTTTCACTTGATCCACTTTAACATTTTTTACAACTGGCCTTATTATTTTATAATCCGGTAAATCGATTTGGGCTGTTTTACATAATTGATATAGACGTTCTAATGAATCCCTGCTCTTAATGGCTAGGCCTTGCTTGATCTGGAAGGAAAAATTTAATAGAATGTTTCTGACAAGAAAAAACCAAATAATATTAAAACAACTGGTTTATAAAAACAATTCTTACCAGTTCTCTTGTTAATTGAAATCCAATGAAAGGTAACTTTTTGTCATGCATTACACGGTATTCATAAACATCGTCTATCCAGAAAGTCATTGCTGTTTGCAGTACAACGGTTCCGATCATAACAACATCGTTACAGTTCTGGTCTACTAACATCTGGGCTTTTTTTCTTGCCAATCTCGAGAATCGTTTATCTTCGAATGGCGGGATGAGATTTGCAAGTTGCACTTCATAGCCTGATAGGAAAAGTATTGTTTGATTAACTCCAAATTACTTATTTCATTATCATTTTGAAAACTTTCAACAAATTCACTAAACATGTGACCTGAACTGAACCTTCCTCGGGTTAATAATTCCATAAACACTCAACAGAAACGGTTTGCTTGAGCAACTCAAAACTTACTATTCCGGTGTTAGTTTTGCGTTAAAATATCAGCCATCAATGTATACTTGAAATCGCTGAAATTTAATTCAATTGTTGTACTTACATTGTGGAGGCATTTTCTTTAACTCTTCAGGCATCTTGAATAATCCGTTCAATGCACTTGTGCAATAAATCCCTTTATCCAGGAGATATACCAATGCCGACTCATTTACCTCTACTAATCTACATCTAGAATACTTGTCCTTATCTTTATATAAATAAAGATGCGATATTACAGGAACAGTAACATGATGGCAGTCAGGTAGCTGATTTAACGCGTTGGTAATTTGATCCGTCAGATCTTCGAATTTCTGCACACTTTTGCCTTCTAAATCGAGATGTTCCAGAAGTTTGATGGAACAGCTAGCTCCAGTGATCATTTTGACTATTTTGAATTTAAGAATTCCGTTTTGAGGCAAGAGATCAGATATATCTAAATCTTTGCGCAAAACATGTCGATTTTTGCAGTGGAGCGATTCGCATTTACCAAACAACTTGATAGTTCCACAAAGTTCAAGATTCCTGTCTGCACGGTTATTTTGCTCCTGATTTTCGAGGCCCTGTAAAGAATGTTATGAATTTAAGTTACTCTCCTAACTCTAACCCGATGAAGCGTGCCGTTCTATAACAAAACCGAGCTAGAAACTTCCTAAAAATTTCAGTTTTAAATATAGCAAATAATAATTGTGATTCAATATTAATTGATCCTATATGAGCTATATACTTAATTAATTTTTGTAAGAGTAAACCTAAAACTTTTGATAAAACTATAATGTCTCCGAAAAATGCAAACACTTCTGGAAAACTTACATCTAAATTGTACAATTAAGTTGTATCATACCTGAAAGTAAGCTTGGATTTCTTCTGGAAGCGCCTTTTCAAGACCAGCAATTTTGATGAAGTTTCTGAACTTGGACATTCTCGCTTCACAATTTTCATCAATCAACACAAAACTACTTATTTCGATTTTCCTCTGAAACAGACATTTTCATTAATATTTAAATAAAAATAATATTTTTATTCGTATTTTACTTATAAATAAATCATTATTAATCAACAACTATTTGAAAGGGGTATAATATAATATAGATAATTCGAGGCACGATTTTAAAAAGCTGTGCTAATAATTTAGGAGTCCGGTGGCAAAATAAACATTTACTCAATAACCTAGTGGTTATCGTGTTATTCAAGATTTAAAACATCTAGTAAGAACCGCAAGATATGTAATTATTATTGCAAGTGGGCTATTTTAAAGTTGGCTTTAAAATTCCAGTTTGCGTTATAATATGCAAGCACTGAAATAAGTTATTTTTATTCATTTATGAAAAGCTATTTAGTTGTATAAAAATATTTTGTCGTACAAACCTCTTTAGTATCTAAAGGTGACTGGATGTTTTCCAAAAGGCAACTAAATCTCCTGATGAACTGAGACCAGGAATATGGCAAAGAGAAATGGATTAACATATGGGCATTGGTTATTGTTATTATGTTATAGATATCATCCGTACATAATAATACTGAAAAAATAAGTCATTGAAATATTTGCTTTAAAGTACGTTATGGTTTAGGTTACCTGAGAAATCACCACGATATTTATTAGTCCACACCTTTTCAAGATAAAGAATATCTTCGTGCTGAGTAACACCTGAAAAAGATGTAAATTCTATGCCTTTCAGCATCAGAAACGTTTGAACATCATCTATTTCATCACGATTGCAAATTATAACTGATTTCGTAAATTTGAAGGTGTCCTTTAATAGGTCTAAAACACAAAACACACGTGTGAGTTTAAGGAAAGATGCAGAAAAAAAGATACTTACTATGCATAAATTGTTCTTTGCAGCTAGCTTCCAGAAATTGCATAGTAAACTTCATTTTTCCATAAAGGGCAGCTTCCAAGTGATTTCCTATGCAAACTATAGGTATCTTGTTCAGACTGAGCAACATGTTTTCGATTTCTGGAGTCCAGTGCCGAGCGCACATAATTAACTGAATGGATTTTGGACAATTTCTATTCTCTAAAACCTAAATACAAACTTATAATATTTTAGTAGACGAAAATATGCTTAAAAATATACCTGGTTGCTGTAGTTTATGAATTTTTTTATTAATTCGGTTTGGTCTTTCAACATTACATCTGCATCTTCTAAAGCTAAGTGACAAAGTCGCTTAAAATTTGTTGCTCTAGTAGATATTAAACTTGACAAAACTGTGGGCATTGTGATAAGTACGTCAATGTTGCTCTGAAATAATGCATTTAAATATGACAATTTTCTGAAAATTTTGATCCGACCTACAATGTTTCCGTGTCCTGGATATGTCACCAAGCTAATCCTTCTATTTTGTTTACCCAAAATCAGCCAAGTTAGATCGTAAATATCTTCACACTTTTTCGAACTGCTGCACATAATTACCACTATAGGCCCACCTCCCATTTTGTTGAGTTTACTATATCGCTCTTCTTTCTCCATAATGAATGATATTAAAATGGGGAGATACGCCATGGTTTTGCCTGATTGCGAATCGTTTATCATAATAACGTTTTGGTTGCGAGTAATCGATGGGAATGCATACATCTGAATTCTTTTCGATTCCTTGTAGTTGATTTTACTGATGTTTTTGTAAATGTCTGCGTGAATGTTGATGTTGGCCACGTGCTTGATTGGAATTGGTATCGAATCACTAAAATTACAGGCATATTGTATAGAAAAACATTCTTCTACGAAACAAAAAACTTTTTATCTTAATTATTGAATATATGTGAGTTGAAAAACACATTTTGAAATGATACAGAAAATGCATCATTTAAAAAAAATTATTTTACTAAACCTAAAAATAGCACGTTGTTTAAAGTGGCATTAATAATGATTCTTCTCAGCCAAAAACAACGCATTTTTACATCGACTAAAAATATTACTTCGGGGTTTTTTCATTGCTGTCCTTCCTAATAGATAAAATAGGAATCGTCACCTACCGACACTGAGGCATTTTAGTTTTAATTGAAGACAATCTTAAATCGAGCAATGGACAGAATAGAGAGGATTTTAAAAATCACGCAAACAATCCACAATAATGTTGCAAAATAAACGAGCTGTAAAATGTAATAGAACTTACCCGTGAACAAGAAGTTTTCGACACATAGCTTTTTGCATTGAAGACATGCCCTTGTAATCAATAGCCAATATTTGACTTTCTATCACTGCACAAACTTCAGACTCAGACTTCAACAACAGTGGAGGTTTAATTATTTTCTCTAAAATATGTTAATTAAAAAAAAAACTCATATAACTCAAAATAAAACTTTGCATAATTGCTAAATCTGAATATAATTGGTATTATTGAATATATAATATAAAAACAAAGCTCTGAACAGGGAATTGCTAGTTGAGTGTACCTTTTGATTTGGAATGTATTGTCAATTCGTCGGACGGTGTTTCAAAGCTAAGAGGAACATCCCAGTCATCGTTTTCCAAATCAATTCGACATTTTACACAAGTACATCCAGAAACTAATTTGCAGAAATCTTGCTTGGTGAAAATATTGGCTGGTTCATATAAGTTGGACTTGTGGTTGTCGTCCGTTTTACTTTCGGCCTCGGTAACTGATAATTGATCGTCAGTAGTAGATTGACTCTTTAATGGAACCTGTGACCAATTTAGTTCTTAATATTAAGATATCTTCCATTAAGCCAATGATAAATAATTAATAGGTAATATAAACGTTTTGTGCGTAACTTATATTTTTCAGAACAATGCTAGGCAGTTATTAATGAGGAAAGTGGGCATATTTTGATGACATCATATGATTTTTTTTAAATCCAATAGAACGTGGTTTTGCATGCTGGGAGCATGACTTGAGAAATTAAGAGTTGATAAATTTGAGTTGAAATCCTGGGCTCATGAGCTGATTTTTGCCATTTTATTGGTGAATCCATCAAATTTAAAAAATATTTTAGGAGTAATCTGTTAAACTTCCTAACTCCGCTAAGTGTGACAACAAAACTAGTTTTTCTAGACACCTCATAAATCACTTCATCACAATTAATGATAGGAATTTCCGTTAATTTCTAACAGAACGTTTTTGTGTACTCTGAGAGCACGACGTGATTACATCTGCATATTGAATCTATCAAATTGTTGCCAAAAATGTTGTGGCTATTTCGATATTGTTTATAGTATAGAGATAAACTTAAATTTTTAAAAACATAACTCGCATATTGTTAACACATATTGTTGAACACAAAACCAGCTGAAATCGGGGCTCAAAAATCACAAAGGTGGATGTAAATGTTCCTGTATTTTTTAAGTTTTGCGTCATCTCATCAGAGAAGAAAACTGAACTAGATATAATATATAATAAAAAAAGTGTTATTCAGTTAGTTTCAACGGTTCCGTGATGATAAAAATGAACCTTCAGGCACCTCTATTTGACTTGACACTAAATTCTTAATTTCGTTCAATCCAAATGGTTCTTTAACTTCGACTAATTTGACGCGATTCGGCGATAGTGTTTCAAAGTGCCTATGCCTTTAAAATTTTGATATTTTTTTCTACCATCTTCGAACAGGGTAGTAGTAGTGCCAGTCTTCAACTCAATATTCTAAAAACTTTGCTCAAGATCGTCTACAAATCAATTTCAAATCGGCTGACCTTAGTTTGGTATATCCGATCCGGTATCGAAATTTTTGGAAAGGCTATATAAAAAGCTACAAGTTTTCAGCCAAACTTTTAATAATACTAGCTTTTCAATACTCTTCACATGCTGTAACATTTTCATATTATTATCGGTAACACACCTTTATCGTAAGACAGTCATCATCCGATGCCGACCTAATAGTATTGTTTTTTTCTGTTGCGGAACTGTTCGTTCTGGTACTTGGAACAGTTTCAGAAGTTTTGATCTTTGTTTTTGAAACTTCAATGCGTCTTTCCATGCCAGCCGGGAATAAATTAGGACATTTCCTGGATTGTTCAGGAATCATTTCGGCAGATGATACGGAATTTTCTGTAATAAAAGTAACAAACATTTAATTTTCTAAACGTCGCTTATAAATTTTTTAATAATTAATATTACTATAAAAACTATGCTGAATAAGTAAATAGCATATTTACAACGTTTTCTTCTGAGCTAAGCAAATGTACCATGTCAGCAAGAAAATACTATGAAACTACCGATTAAAACTATGAAATTACCTGATTTTGAATCCATACCAGTAGGCTCCTCAAATGTACTGCTGGAGTCAAACTGTTTATTGTTGGAATCTGCATGTTGAAAAATTAAAGATTCGATTAATCACAAAGCTTGCGAGAATTTTTCCTGATCAAGTGAAAATAATATAACCAAAACTTTAAGAAAATTATTGAATCGTAACCTTTATGCCTTTTACCAAATGTATTTGGATGATTATTAAGAACCACACATTTAAAAACATTGAAATTTTCTTTAAAAATTACTGAAAAATGAACATTTTACTCGGAACATTTTATTTAAAAATTACCTTGTTCACTTTTGCCTACGCAAGTGGAAGTCCTCTGCTTCGACCTCTGACATAGAATTAGTTTCTTTCGAATATCCACGGGCCGTTTTTCCAACGGCTTAGGAACATATTTTTGAGGATCATCGATTATAGCTTCAGCTTCTTTCTGAGATGTTATCGAATTCTGTTCGTTTTTTTCATATTTTGTAGCAGCTATTAACTTCTTGCGGATATCAGGTTTCTTAATTTCTTTCACTTCACTGCCCTCACATTTTCTTGTGCATTTTTTTTCCTCTAATAACAGTTTGAGTCGATAAGGCAAATTCTTAGGCTTAGTTTCTGCGTGAGCACAATTGGCTTCGTCAAGTGGTTTTTCAATGTTTATTGGGTTTATTGCGACATTTTTAACAGTTTGCTCAGTATCACTCGAGCTAGTTGAAAGAGCTGGAGACCGAGATAACAACTTCCGACGTCTACCATTTTCCAGAGGAGTCTACAAATAACTCTTAGTTTCATAGACATGCCGATTTGGAATTCTTCTATTTGTATGAATGAATTCGAATGGATACTTACCAAACTGCGTCGGTCCATTTCTTCCAATTCCAACTCAGATAATTTATCGATAATAGTAGAATTTACATTTGGAACAGATGATGGACTTTGAGACAATCGTTTTTGTGCAATTTTAGATGTTTGTTGAATAGCCGCTATATGCTTTTTAATGTATTCTTTGGTGCTATGCTTTAAATCTGAAATAATTTAATAGATGATTCGCAAAATTAAAACATTTATGAGAAAAATAATACACTTATTACATGACATAAGAATCATTCGCGTTTTTTTTGTACGCTTAATTAATTTAATAAAATTTATTATTATGTATATAACATACATTGACTGGTTAGCAACAAACACACATAAGAAAGTACTTACTTTGAAACAGAAGATCATTGATTGTGGCAAGTTGCTTCTTGCACAGCTCTTCGGATAAACGATAAACAGCGCCATTGTGATAAATTATCAATTCGCCAATTAGCATATTCTCGAAGTTTTCTACAACTTCCAATTCCAACTTGTCGTAGTTGGAGAGCAAATCTAAACAGCATTCAATTACACCGGCGGAAGGCGCGATGGATGGTACACTTCTTGCAAATTTTGTTGTCCGAAAGTCTAAATGCTGAAATATGACTTTTCATTAATTAAGCACTCAATTTATTGCAAATTTAAAAACATTTTAAAATGTGCTCAATTTTGGCTACTCTGATTTGTTACCAACTAGTTTGATAGTGATATTCCAATTTTCTGCTGATTTTTGTTACACATTATATCTTTGGATCAAAAATGGAAATCGTCTGGATTCGAAAGTAACTAGCGTGTGTAACTAAGCACTAATTGTGAGTGGATCATGGGTGTATTTTTAACGTGGTAGATCACACAACAGCTTGTTCAGAAAGGGTTAGAGATATAAATTTTGAAGTTAGTCGAAGAAAGAAGCAGGTTTACTGCACAATTCAAAATACGCAATGCAAGGGATAGTTTTTGTAAAGAAACTTAAAGTGTCGAGCAAACGATTGAAAAATTAAGACTTTTGCAAGGCGAATTATTTAAAAAACCAAAGTTGATATTGTTCGTGCTTTTATGAGACACATGGAATACTTAAGAATAATTTCAGCATATGTAGATTGCAGAATTAAAGACACGCTGGTTTCATTTTTTGTCTATCTCTAATTGCAATCAGACGATTTCATACTAATAAGACACCAGGAATTATAAAAAATAATCGAGAGAAAAATGCAAATCTTAATTAATTATTAATAACTAATTATACTTCAAAGCTTCAAGTCGAGTCATAATAATTGGAGGCTTCTACGATACGATTATTAGATGTTAACTCGAAAAACTTTGCTCTGCATGATTTTGAAGCCAAAAAACAGTGCGTGGTCTTTAAAATTTTAAATGTTTTTCTGTACGATCGCGTTAATCTGAGCTTTCAATTAAACATTGGCTTCCTAACTTGCGAAAGAATAACATTTTACGTTGGTGTTCATTTGGGAATCACAATTTGGACAAGGTTAGTACTTACATCTTCAAGGTAGCAGATATTATTCAAGCTGGCTGCTTTGCATCTTGCAGTGGCCTTTTGAATTTCCAGAGGCAATTTGAAAATTGTATTCGTTTTGATTAATTGTGCGTGATCAACTAACCAACAGAAAAATATGTTATTACTATTGTTTTCGCAGTTGGACGAATCGACAATAACTGCTCGGGCAAATCCTGGTTCGTGTATAACTCCAACAATCTGAAACCCAAATATAAAAAACCTGTAAGTCCATATCGTATTTTAACTTGTGAAAAATGTTCTTATAATAAAAAGCACCAGTAAGTATTGCAAAAGAATGAAGGCCGTAATGCAGGGTAATACAAAGTTATTTGTAATACTTTGAACTTGAATAAATAGTAGTATCAAAACTTGTGCACATATTTCAATTTAATTGTGGCGACGTTTTTGCTAATTTCAAAATTTTTTAATCGATTTTTTCAATTTAATTGCGGGTTACAACTCTGCTCGGTGTTTCAAAAGTATTTTCCTTATGATAGATTGTTAATGTTTAAATACTGGTTTTGTTTTCTAATTATTTAATAGATTTATTTTTTAAAACCCGAAGTGCTCGGCACAACTTCGACATTAAACAGTTTCGGGCGTTTGTTTTGCTGAGCGCTTTGGGGACGACACTGATCTTGAACAAAAACTGATTATTAAAGAAGTGCAGAGTATTTTTGCGTTCAATCAGTATTGTGGCCAAAGGTCTCATCAAAATATTGGCACTAAACACTCGACACTAACTGCATAGCAAAAAGAGAAGTTTAGCTGGAACTAGAAAAAAATGTGTGTTTTGCCTCTACGAAAATTTCAGCCATTCTCGCAATGAGAGACAATGGTTTCTTTATGAACTTTTATAAATTGAGCCCTCAAACTGAAAGTGTTTCAAGGGAAATTAGCCAATCTGTTCTGCATCTTGCAGACTTTCTCCAACTTGAACTTGAACATACTGTTGGATAATCTGCTTTTATCCCATCGATTTATTTGGAACTGTTATAAAATGACACGTGATTGGGGCCATCTTTGCCTAGAATATCGAGTTTTGGCCTTAACAGTTTCAAACATGCTTTTTGCAAAAGTAATGTACAATCTTATATAATTTGAGATTTTAGGAAAATAAGTTGCACATGCACATATCCTGTATTTTCTAATAAACATTTTATCGTAAAGCATTTGCTTCTACTAAACTCGTAGACGTTATTAAGAGAAGTTACCAATATAATTGAAGAACATGTGGCGACTAAGACATTAGCACATTATACAAATAAAGCATCAATTTGCTCAACGATTTCTTTCAAACTGAATTGCTATGAAGGTACTTTGCTATATCTAAAAACTGAAAGCTATGAAGGTACTTTGCTATATCTAAATCAGTAGAATAAGACTGTTACCTCATCTGAACCAACTGAAAATAGGGCTCCCTGGTGCTGCTTTCTGATGCGAGCAGATACATCGCTAAGAAAATTAGCTCTGCTATTACCTATCAGTTCTGTAGTCACATAGAATATGTGTGGGGCAATAAAATTGAGCAATTCGACTTGAACGGTCGTCATGTTGCAGCTAAAAACTAACTATTTTAATTCCCAATTAAAAACGGCCATGCAAGATCCTCACCGAACGTGTGATGTTTAAAACTACAAATCCTTTCAATTTAGATTATCAAAGCAATACTTTTAAAACACTAAATCAAACAGCACCTCTAATTCCAAAGATAAATGTGGGGTAAATCCCAAGCAAAGAAATAAATAAACTTAGAGAAAAGTCCTAAGAGAAAGCTGCTTATTTTAGGTTAGTTTAACGACATTGTACATTGTTTAAGATATTCGCCAATTCAGCTCTGATTCAGCTACCGATGGGGGCGCTGCGAAACGTAAACAAATACTCAGCAGAGACCACAGATTATCGAACTATTGACAGACACTCTGTACCAAAGATAAAGACAAGTAGAACTCAGCACAGAACACCTCTGAACTCGTACTCAGTGAGTGACATATAAACAATGACCATGACAGAGCACTAGAAATGAGCTAAAGCGTGATTTTAAAATCACTGTATTATTATTATTATTTTTAGGGTGAAAGTGATTTAAGTGTAAATTATTTTAAGGATAACAAATAACTATAGCATCTGTAACTAGCAACTGGCCTACATATTTTGTAAACCCACTCTAAAAATACTAAAAATATTGTGAAAAAAAATTAAAATAGGAGCGAAAAAACATTGTTTTACACGACACAAAGCGCGTATCATGTTAACTATTGGCGAACAAGATATATTTGATTTAAATTTTTTATCTGAAAAAAACTTTAACATTAATTTAACGATACCGAAATAAATTATGCTGGCAATTTTAAATTACTTTATAAGTAATATATAAAAAAAATTAAATACTTTTATACCTAACCGTAATAAGCCAATAAATTTAGCAAATAAAAGAAGTAAATAATGAGCGACATTATTTTTATATTTCGGATACGTTATTGCACTCTTAATCACGCACTTTTGCACTTTTTCCTCAGTTTCTTCGCGAAAATTCTTCGAATTTATTGATTTTGTGGGGTGTTATTCCACACAGTTTTTGGGGTTACATCGGTATTAAATTAATACATTTAATGCATACAATATTGTATCTACAACATAGAACACAACCAAAAAGAATTTTATATTTTCCAAGTTTCCGTACACGGGCGACTGTTTCATCGTGACAAAATGTACCATTACAACGAACAAAAATAGCAGATATCAATTGAGATATTTTCAAAACTCACATTAACTCTCAGGAACCGAAAAAATATAAAGAATCGAAAATCGAATATCAAGCTCTATACATACATATGTGTTGTATAAAAATATCTCCAGAATCTGTTTGGAAGCGTTGATGGCAAGTAGCTTTGCTAGGGTGCGACATCGGCTCAGAGCATGTTCCATTCTCGGATACTTATCCAATTTCACTCATTTGCGATTTCCCCGAACTTTTTCCCGATAGTAAACCGAACTGTAATACGGCTTATCTTATTATAATTTTCGATCTTCTGCCATTTACTCAATCAAACCTGCATCTTTGGATTCGAAAGCATAAACCCAGTGGACTTTCCTATCTTCGCCCCATTTGTGAACAGGAACTTATTAGAAACTCTCAATTCATGTCCGAACATCTCTGGGATAAATTCAATAATGAAATAATAAACCATTCGCAAATTAAATTCCTCTATTTGAGTCAACATTACAAAATTCCTAAAATGTTTTTATTAGGTTTATAGATGAATCTTATTCAAGTATAATGCGCTTCTATCCGTTTTGCGCGAAAACTCAATTGGTTTTTTTGCTGCCTGCTATATCGGGAAAATTTCCACATGAGCTGCTTAATCAATCAACTCTTTTGCTCAACTTTGCCTTTAGGAACAACTCAGGCATCAAATAGTGATAATAATAATACAAATACAAAAACACGACTTCGTCAAATGTGGAAAACACTGAGTGACATAAAATGGCTGTTCATTTACTTATTGTAGAATTAATATATTTTTACAGCTTATTTTCGTGCCTCGGCAGTCGAAAATAAATCACTCTTTGCCTGAACATTTAATAAACGGCAACCCTCGGATTATGCATTCCAATCCACTCGTTTTCATTGTATAAATAATCTTTATTTTAATCTGGACTTTAAGTTTACTTACTGACTTTGCGTTATCTCTTTATCTCTGTATTTCTATTTTAGGCCAGAGTTCAGTGGGTGAGATAGACATAAATATAAATAATTTTCTCCCAGTGTTAACAAGTTCCCATTGTGTTCAATTTAAGCAATTACTTTAAAATTAAATCATGAACATCAGCAGCTGATGATCAATTGGATTATTCGCTCGAAATAATTTCTCGATAATTATGGCTGAGAATCATCAGTTTTATAAGCCGAAGATCGATTCGGAAACGGCCAAACAAGTGGTTTTTGAGTTGTACGGGTTGAAAGTGGTTAAAATTTCAGAACTGGATGGTTACGACGATAAAAACTTTCACGTTATAGTGGATGAGGATATCTGTGACAATAAAAGTATCGGCAAGGTGCTTAAAGGAGGATATGTGTTTAAAGTTGTTAATTCCTTAGAGTCTCAAAATGAAAAGCTTTTCGAAGCTCAGACTGAACTCATGTTATTTTTAAGTAAGTGCTTTTAAACATACGTTTTAGGGCGTAATTTGGTAGGGTGCCTAAAAATCATAAGAACACATGGTCCACCAACAGCTCGTTATCTATCTACGAGGTAGTAAAAATTCAAATATTCTTTAAATTTTTCTATTTTTTAAAAACTTTAACGGTTTATTTAGTAAGTACACATTTTCTATAGCTAATGGAAGGAACATTTTCTATAGCCACTGCTGATATTCTTCTAATTGCAAATTGATCTTAACATGAATGATTTTAACATCTTCCGTAGTCTGGAGGTTCTTCCGTACCTTCTGTTACAAACCGTTGAAACGGACCGAAATCAACCCAGATAACACAAGATAATCTATGGACAATCCAAGAATATACAATCCAGAACATTTAATATTTCACTAATATTCATGATCGTGTATTAATACACGATCATCAACCAACATCACGATATAACCGGTTGCTTGGTCGATGGTTCCTTGCATGTATCATCGTTACACTGTTCTACTCAATTTCAATTTTTTATATTATCATCAAAAACACATTACTCCATATTGAAAATAATATATTTTTTTGAGAATGCAAATTTTTGCTATGCAGAATCAATATTTGAGTAAAATATCTGCAGTTAATAAATTGAGACGGTTGAAGTGGACATTCTGCACCAATCTCAACGGTATTACCAGAGACTAACCAGAGGGGCCATTGAGATCTTTAAACATGACAACAATTTTAATAAGAAAGAAGAGGTAACGGCTCTTAATCCAGATTGGAAACGCGTTTTGCGGCAAACAGCGTGTGCGCCAAACAATTAAAGCCCCGCCCACTCCTCATGCATGAGCTCACACGGCCGGGCCGCATAAATACGACAGGGGATCCAGTAGTTGAACCAGTCTTAGTCTTTATCTATGGTCTTAGTCGGAAAGCACGGCCTCAAAGGCCGAAAAACATTTCTAAATGTGAATTGAGACGGTGTTTGGAACTGATTTATGGTAAATAATTTAAAGCAAATTAATTAATTATTAAGATAATACTTTTCTTTTTTCTACTCCAATTTTCAATTTCACATATCATCCTCAGATAGTTGCTTCAATAAAGGGGTAGGTACTCAATAATGTCCAATTTATTTAGGTCCATATTAATTAACTTCTTGGAATATTTGAACGTCGAAATTTACTAACAGAACCCTTCTACCTAAAAATATTCAGTTATTTCGACTGATTTGCACAATTTACGTTTTTGAGGTAGATAATGGAACCGAAAACGATGTCATTTTTACAGATAAACACAACATAAAATGTCCAGGACCGATTGAAACGAAAAATCATAAATCATTTGACACAGTTTTGTTACCATCAGGAAAACATATTGCGAGATTACTGGAATTTATTCCTGGAGATGTTTTATTTAAGTTACCCAATCCAAAAGCGGATATATTTTACCAAGTCGGGTTATTAACTGCTGAACTGGATAAAGTACTACAGGTAGGCTTAGCTAGGGAGGAATTATAGCGAAAAACTAAAGAATTCATAAATAAATTCTACACAGGATTTTAAACATCCAGCATATTACAAGCATCCTCAATGGTGCTTAGGAGCTTCTCCCGATATCCTTCATTATTTGAACGCTGTTGAAGAAAAACATCAAGCTTTAGTAAAAACGGTGATTGCCGAATTTTCCTCCAGAGTACTTACCATCGAGAACAGCTTCAGTAAAGGTAGAGTTAAGGTAATTTCGGAGCGAGCTTTGATCAAAGCCTACTTTTTATAGGCTTAATTCATGGGGATGTAAACGAGCAAAACTTAATTATCAGTACTACAAATAATTCGCCAGTTGTTGAAGCCATTATAGATTTTGGGGATACTCATCATTGCTGCTACTTATACGAATTAGCACTGGCAATGACTTATATGATTTTCTTAGCGAACAATATCGATGTTGGCGGATATGTTTTAGGAGGTTACGCCTCAATTAAAGAAGTGAAACTGGAAGATATTAAGCTGTTAAAGGCAAGTACGACTCATAGAAATTTACACTTTCACTGCTCACACTTGGGCATTATGCAAATCCATACATCGATTTTATCGAACCTGAATAAATTGTTAGTTGACCAAATTTAGGGAGTAGGCAAGTAAACTTCCGACTCCATATCCTTCATAAGCTTCGGCTGTTCATATTTTCGCAGTTATGGGCATAGCACGATTTTTTCATTAGAATGCTAACTGTTTCAGATATGTGTGATGGCAAGGCTCTGCCAATCTTTGGTTCTGGGCGCAAATTCTAGTCTGCAAGATCCTAGTAATGAATACGTATTGACCACCGCAAGAACAGGCTGGGGCCTACTTAAACATTTATACAGTCAACCCGAAGATGATGTAGTGGGCCGTTGGAAAAAAATAAGCGAGAAAAAACTATAAGTTTTACCGTATAATTGCCACATTCCATATGGAATATTTTGAGAAACTGAAGAAATTCATGTAATTAAGTAACATGTTTAATTTTTATTTGATCATTTTGATTATTTTACAGTTTGTTTCTTAATGGTCATATACAATAAAAAAACTGCGTAAGTATGTAATAAGCATTTCGGCTGGAAATTATTAGGTTTTTATTAATGGCCATAAAACGTTTGTCTCTTAATTTAAGCCTTAATAAATATATACCATATTTTAGATAGGCAAATTTTAACAATATAGTTATAATAGTAATGGTCTAAAAGTATCTTACAATTTACATTTTTTGTTAATATTAATTATATTCAGTTTTTACATTACTTAGTTTTAAACGTAAAGCTCTGTTCTCTTAATATTTAAAGCTGCATTCGAAATATCGCTGACATCTCATTAATCTATAGTTAACTAAAATATTCTAATAATCATGATACATATTTAAGTATCTATGTTGTGCTAATACTGACAAAATGTAGGACACTAGGATATTATGTTTCACCAACTATAATAAGGTTTTATGCTACAATAATTCTTTCTTACTGATTTACTAAAATAAATACTGTTTCTTTAGCATTATTACTTATATGGTCATATTTTCCTGTCATAATGGAAAGTTATACCTATAGAATCGATGGAACATAAAATATTGTTACCAATGGCATTTATTTAAATTTTTAACAAGGCATCTTATACAACTGCGACTCCTAAAACGTTTACAACTTCTGAACCTGCAGTTGGTGCATTATTTAACAATTTTTTCTATAGCAAATTGCATTATCTGAAGCACAGCTTAGATCCAGTAGAACTTTACAATTTCCTATTAGGATTATATAATTCTCAATTAAAGACATTTTAATTGTGAAAGTTAAGAAGAATAGAATAAGGTTTTTAAAAATGTTTGCTTGTTTTTGCTGTCAGGCAATTTATTGAACAATAACAATTTAATCCAGTAGGTAGGTATTTATAATTCCTTGAACCTACAATAATAGTCCAAAGCGTTTAGAAAGCTCGGAATTGTTTAACGAATAATTAGATAATTTTATCCAATTGATTTTTGACTGCATATCTGAATGTCAGTATTATAAATTTTAATATCTACCAAACCTTAATCCAGAATTTGAAAACTCAAAATGCGCTTTTCAGGGGCTCATTCTGAAATCTCATGACTGCACTTTAATCATGTCTTGGATAAATCAATATAACATATATTTACAAAATAATCTTGATACAAAAGAAAACCTGCTGCATTATTGAAATATTAATTTAGGAATTAATTGGTTAATTTTATCTCAGCGTCTAATTTTATAAAAATTATCTAATGAGCAGTTCTAATAGACCTAAATTACCAATAAGAATGCCCGTTTAACTTCACTTTACACAGCTTTAATCATATTGTGCTACAAATCATAACTACATTTTATATTTATTATTTAAATGTTCTAAGACTGCGTTTTAATTAATTTATCATAATTTATTTAAATACGTATTTAAGCTATAACCAATTAGTAAGAAATAACTTGATTGAAATGTTTAAGTTTCAATACGTGGAATTCAAGAAGACATTTAAGAGAAATAGTTTTAAATTAAAGTTGTGGCTTGTGGTGTTCTCTCAGTCCTCAGTCTGATTAGTTGAAAAAATACGCCATAAACAATCTGAAAGCCCCTTAAAACCAATTTTTTATAAGGTCTTATTTTACGATTAAGAAAGTTTCGAATATCTGCTACAATAAAAAATTACCTAAAATAACGGTTTAATAAAATATAGTCAATTTTTGAAAGTCTGGTCAGAATATTTAGAATGGTTAAACTTTTATCAGTTTTATTGCCTACGGCTAGTGAAGCTGTCAATGAGGTTTGTTGCCCAGCTTATATTACAATTATTTCTGTTTGTTATTTAAAATTTCAGGCAAATATCGTGGGCTTAAAGCTAAAACTGACCAAGTATAAAAATACAAATTTTTGGTAAATGCACTTTTAAACCGATCCCAAAATTATATCAGAATCCTTTTGGAAACTTGGTCATTAAAAACATATTTTAGTGCTCTTGTTTCTGTGGCCTTGGGGAACTTCGTCAGTTTTTGAAGGCTCAGATTATTTTTTATATTTATATTAAGTTATTCGGTCAACAAACACAAATACGGACGGATAAAATTTTGGACTTGGTCACTTTTAGCTTTAAACCCACGATATGTTGAAGAAAGGGAAAGTGACAATTACTAACTGAGCAACATAGAAATAGCAACAAGTAAAATAGAAATGTGTCCATATTTGTGTGTTTTATTCAGAGTTTGTCTTATTCCTTTGTTTTCTTTAAGTTGTTGAGAGTTAAAATTTGCCAACTCATTATGTTCCAACTTTTTAAAATAAATTGTCAGTCTTAAATATTGGAGTGTTAAAAGAAACGCAACCCTGATATAAAAATAATACTAAATTTGTACATGTTATGTAACATATCAAATGGAAATGTATGAAGCAACACCAACCTAATGTATTTAATAACTAGATAACAAATATCAAAATCTTATTGCTAAAAACATGTAGGATCCATTTTTTATTAGTCAACATTACCGCAGACCAGTCATTTGCATCAAAGAGAAAAAGGAGACTGCAACAAGAAATTGAATATACAAACGTTAAAAAATATCACAAGTAAATACGAACTAAGGATGAAATCGACGTTTTCTCTTTATTGTCGCTGGATGACTGGATCACTTATTAAAACTACATATACAATACTTAGGAAGCAGGTCCTAATAATTTGTTAATAAGCACTAAGTCTTAGTCCTCTTCTCTACAAGTATGACAACACTGTTGTTTGTATCTGACTATCTTGCACATATTTAGTGATTTAACGTTGGCGCAGAACATTGACTGGTCTTTGCAGGGTTGAACTGAAATCAAAGTTTTAATTTCATATCAGTTTTTCATAGGATAATTTCTACATAATCAGAGAATTTGATGAACGGTTGATTAATACTATGTATTATTTATTAATATGCATAATAAACATGAATGCCAAAATAGGCACAAATCCCAGAACAGATAACCTGGCGTAATTCTTTAAAAGAAATAGCAATTTAATCAATAAAAATACAATGTAAAAATGTGAGTTTTAATGGGTTGTTCCTCTTTCTTTTCTTATGCATCTTGGGCGTATTTCTGGATGATACGCTTTATACCAAACTGGCATGAAATATGAAATCTTCAATTAATTGAGCTGGTTTTGTTGGTTGTGGAGTTTAATTTCTAGACTCCCGATAAATAAAAATTCCTGCTATTATTGCGACTTAACTATTAATTAACGTGCTCACCTGCGGTATTATCACATGGAGGTCCTTTACAAGATTTTCGAGTTGGAGGCCTGGGAACATTTTTACAAGCATCACCTGCCGATTTTTTTGTCCTATACCAAACACAATGAAAAGTACGGTATTTTTCACCTTGCTTTCCGCATTTGGCATTACACTGAAATAACGAAAGCACTTAAAATTATCAATAAATATAATATTAAAAAAACAGTTATTGATAAGTAAAGTAAAATTGCTTGCTTTTTGCTGAAAATATGCTGTTTTAATTTTGCATACTTCAACTTTCCGGTATTAGTCGCTTAATTAACGAAACGGAACACGGATTATTTTTCTTGAATGTGAAAAAACATATTTTTAACGCTGGATTATTATGTTATGAAATATCAGATTAGTTTCTTTTACCTGCGACCAGCTTCCTACTTTCCACCTTCCAACACACTTTGGGTTGTAACATTCCTGGCTCTGAGTAGGTTTTTCTTTAAAGACACATTGGTCAGAATCGACTGTTAAATTTCCCGCTATTTGGCACGAAACTGTTCGCCTTTGAATAGCTGCAAATAAGTCAAATAATTTATTATATTCCAGGTATCCAGGTTCTATTAATCAACTATTGTTACTAATTGTGACTAATACCAAATGATAAAAAATTAAAAGGCAAATGGTTTTGGAACCATTTCCAATTTATTTTCTGTCGCTTTTATGGTTTGTTCAATTATTTTACCTTTGTGGAATGCGAAACATTTGGCTCTCTCACAAGAAATCCAGTCAGATGCGCTCCATTGAGGACATTCGTCGAAGCCACATTTGCGCATCGTACTGGGTATTTTAATTCCAGCATCTTCACACAAATTATTATCAGCGCTTTGAATTTTATCATGCAATTTTATCGTACATCTAAAAAAATGAATATAGCTAATTATTGACTTTATATTATTGTATACAATCAAAAAAAATGTCGAAAATCCTCTTTAAATACTTTAATACTTTGCACAGTTTTAATATTTTTAAAGTTTCCATTTTTTATACGTAACTATTCCTTGATTTTATTTAAGGTCAAATGTGTAATTATAGTGCTATAAAGTACCACATATTATTTCCTGATTAGATCTAAAAAAAATGTAATAAATATTTCCTGAAACTGTGCGTTAAAAGTTTTAAACTGAGACATAATTTGAAAAGTTATAAACAATATAAAAAAGCTCGTTTTATATTTAGGTTTGTATGTGAAAATATATAAAAAAAACCAACAGTTTTCCAGACAATAAACAATTTTTCCGTCGGCAATTGAAAATGGAAAAACGAACTTTTGGCTAACCAGCTAGTTGTTTTATAGCCGTTTAACTTCGCATCCTGAATAGAAAAAGCGGAATGCATTCATTCAGCATTCCGATCAAATTGAAATAACAGCATACCTATTTTTATTATTTTTTTTGAAAAGTGGAGTTTCTACTTATAAACACAAGTTTGAATATATGAATGGAAATCATCTTACGCTGAGAATTTGAATACAGATTTTTGCAAATTGCTACTTTCACGCTAACCTACCGACCTAAAGCATTAATGAATATTTGCGACAAATAAACGAACTCAATTTTACTGAGATTTTAAAATTTGAACTTTAAACATCTGGTATCTCTAGGTTATTCCTAATAACAAGTGTAATGGCGTTTAGTGATTTTAGTGGAAGTGACTTCGTTTTCTTGGTGATACTTTTTAATTAATTCTAGTTACTTCTTATAAACGATTGTAACCAGTTACATAATAAAATAATATACTTCAAAATATCACGGTTTTGATAAGAAAAACAATTATATTACAATATAATAAGTCTATCAATAAATAAATAATAAATTATATTATGAATAGAAGTTTCTTTCTATAAAAAAACATTTTTTCCAAACTGTTTCCATTACCTTGCTGTTCTAACTTGAATTCCACTTCCTCCGCACGTTTCGGAGCAATCAGTCCACTCGCTGAGCTTCCATTCGAAAACAAGGTTTTCTTTGGTACCTCGACCCAGAACTACTTCGTTAATTTCATCCGATATCGTGGTAGATATTGGTTGCTCGGTGGCCGGGATTTGTTCGGAGCTGATAGGAAATGTGACCATTCTGTGGCCTCTGGAGGCTTGTGAATCGAACTTTAAACTCTGGAAAGGCCACAGTTCCTAAAAATGGAAGAAAACAGACCTTGAGAGAAAATCATAAAATTATTAAACGTGAATCAAAGATGGTTACATTTTGTGTTCACCATAAAAACCTCAACTCGTTCTAAATACATCTTTTGGTAATAATCAACAATCCTGTTTGTTTTTGCTCAAAGTTGTTAAACGAAGTCCATTCAAAAATTGATGAACACTTTTTTGAAACCAATTAGGTTTGAAACCTACAGAACTTTTGAGCGCCTTTTGAGACTGCAAAAATTTAGGTGTTTTTTGGCACATCACTCTGTGATTCGCGCAGTTTGATTTCCTCAGAGTGAAAAACTGTAAATAAATCTTAGAACGAAACTCTTTTGGACCCAGGCCTATATAAAATGTTTCCATACTTTGCTGACCGGAATCTCGTTTAAGTTTGCGTCACTTGAATCACCCTGTATATTTCTGATGCGAATTGAAAAATATACTGGGTCTTTCTGTAACTCAATGCTTTCACTTAAAAAGTTCTTCTGCAAGAAAATTGACCTGAGTAGTAACCGCATCATTCGAGATAATTATGCATTCGTTTGCTAAACCGTTTGGAAAATAAGTTGGCTTAGGCGAAGAGTTAAATCTAGTTTTAGTCTTAAAAACGGACCAACAAAGTAAAAACTGATTAATTCAAAATCTGCTAATGCTGATATATTAAGACCCCGTTCATGCCAGTTAGCAATAATCTACTAAGCAATTCATTGAGTAAAGCTGCCCTAGTCTTGCTAGGCACAAACTAATAATAGTTAATCGGTGCGTTTTAATGGGAGAAACAACATTGGCAACTATTTCTACGACACACAACAGCTAGTTGCAGAACTTAGTAAAGTAAACTTTCCAACCTGTATTTTGGAGATTAACGACAGAAAGTTCGGCATAACACGACTTGCAGAACTCCTGGAATCTCCATAATTCGAGGTATTCAGCAACTCTGAAGAGCTCGAAGGTAGATTTGATATTTTATCCTTGATGCAGCAAATCGAAATGAAGTAAGTTGTTAGTGGGGTTAATCGGATTACTTATATTTAAAGCGAATTGCTATTGTACATTAACTTGCTGCGAGTTTCGTAAATACCCCAAATAAAATGCCCATAAATCCGATAAATTAGCTTATAAGACCCGAACCAAGAATAACTTACTAGCAAGCAATATCAGTTGTGATCTAAATTATCCAATTAGTTGGTTAATGGTTTAAGGCAAATCAAGTAACTAATAAGGAAAGTCAGGACTAATTAAAAGAAAAATGCTAGTTGATTTTCTGTTTTATACACCTGGCGCTTGTTTCCAGAATCCTCTGTTGTTTGAGAATCCAATATGTATCCATCTAGGGTCAAACTCGACGAAGATGAAGTAGGCGTAAAGAATCTGAAATAAAAAAGCAAATTGAAGAGCAACACACACATTTATTTGAGCGCGAGCTTATAAATTAGCACTTTCTGAATTTCCGTGTATATTTTTGAAACTTCTTTGAACAAAAAATTCATAGTTTCCGACAAACCGCGATCACGACTAAAACTGTAATGTTTAATGATTACGTTTTAATTTTCCAGATATTCAAAACTTTTAATAAACAGCAACTTGATGCTAGAACAATACCAGCAAGGTTAAACTCAAGTTAAAACCCTGATCGGAAAAAATATTATCAATTAAACTCAACTCACTTATAATGGTTTTTCGTTCCGTCCGGCCTTTGTTCATGCGATTGATCATCAGGGTAGAAATTGCCGATGCCTTCAGCTTTAGGAGGTTTTATTCCCGCAACAATGTCCATTTTGGACTGTCGCTGTATCTCCTCGGATGTGGGAAATTCGCCTGGCTTTGACCTAACCGAAATCATTATACTTGCTGATGATTTTCCTGCGAAATATTGTATTTTATTAGCAACTAAATCTACTATAGCTTTCAATTTTCTTTACCAGCAACGCACGTGTACAATCCAGTATCACGCATCGACAAATTCTGAACTCTTAAAGCTCCTTTCTTCGAGCTCTTAAACTTCTTATTCTGCGGAAGAAATGCATTGTCCTTTTGCCATTGAATTTTGGATCGGTCGAATCTCTTCACCGGACACTTAACTTTAACGGTGGTGCCAGTGAAAAGAGTGGCTGCTCCTCCGACTTTAACGGTGACTCTATTTTTTTTCGGGTCGTGCTGGATGAAGGTGCTGTTAGCAATGCTGATCTGCGGTTTGTCGCTTTCGATAACACAACTCTTCGTATTGCACGGTTTTTTGTCCAAAGGTTTCGGAGATGGACACATTGTTGCAGGCCGGTCTACAGTGTGATTTTGGGCCATTATTTGCTTGCATTCGACTTGTCGCGTTTTTTCTCCTCCGCCACAGGATTTCGAACATTTCGACCATTGATAAACCCTCCATCTGAAAGAGACATAGAAATAGATGAAATGAAACCTTCAAGAAGATTTAACTGTTTTCCAATTATCGTTCGGAAACGTTACTGCATTTTAGAAGTTTTTCAAAAGTTTTTCAAAACATGTTTTAAAAGAAACGTTTTTTGCTGAAGATTAAAAGATCAGAAACTACTTTAACATATCGGTTGTGGGTGATACCGAATGAACAAAAGATATGTTTATATATTTTATTGTGCTAAGTAAATTAAAGGATATATTTAAGGTTTTTCAGTTTCAGTTTATTGGCATGGAAAAAAACATTCAAAGAAGTATTAAATGATGGAAACACACTATTCGGGAATTAGATAAAAGCTTGTCAAATGTAGTACTTTTATCCACCCTACATACAAAGTGAGTTAAAACAAAGTTAACGATTTTTCAAGAGACACTCGCAATTTTGCATTGCATCTGATTTCTGCTTTGTTTCATTGCTTTCAGAACATTATTTCCCGCTTGCGCTTTATAATGAAGTCGACTGGTAAAGCCCATTAGGAAAAATAATGGCTCGATAATTACCATTAGATCAAAACTAGTGAAATTCTGTTCAGTTCCAGTCGAAACAAACTGTGTTACAAAGTAGATACCACGTTCCATTTAAAACTACGACATCATTTGCATCTTTAGAGCGTTTACGACTACGAACCGAGACTACTAATTTGATAGCAAATTGCCCACTCTTTTCTTTTTAGCGTGTCCCGCTCTCATCTTGCTAATTTTAAGACTCATTTAACTTGTTTAACGCTCACTGGGCACACTTTTTTTCTAAAACCCTAAGAGATTTAAATTTTTGTTGGTAATTATTTTGAGAAATTCCTAATTAGTGCTTGAGTAAATTATGCTCCGATTTTCCTAAAATGAGTAGCAGATTTTATACCGCGAATTAACTACGCATTTATTTAATTTATCAACTTTTTGTTGAACTTGCCGATAATTGAGACCCATATTTGCGCTGTTCCTTCTAAGGCAATCTTATAGAAGCACTTATTTAGTTAAGTTTAGTAAGCATCTGTGTTAAAGTGCGTCGACAAATCAGCAATTTAGAGGCACGTGT
Organism: Dendroctonus ponderosae; assembly: GCF_020466585.1. Classification (NCBI taxonomy): domain Eukaryota; kingdom Metazoa; phylum Arthropoda; class Insecta; order Coleoptera; family Curculionidae; genus Dendroctonus; species Dendroctonus ponderosae. The sequence continues at coordinate 4,967,397 of NW_026018814.1, forward strand.
CTTCCGATGAGCCAGTTCGTTTATATAATTTAAATAACAACTATAAATGTTATCTAAAAAAAACGAAATTTCAAAATTAAAACATTTACCTGATGGGACAATCCAAGACGTTACAATATTGCCTATCAGGTGGAGATGGGGGTGGACATCGAGAATTTGGCACCACCACTGTGTTGCTACCACCCTGAGTTAATTCATGAATGCAAGTCACTTCTCTTGTTTGGATGCCCAATCCACAGCTGTGGCTGCATTCGGTAAATTCCCCATGCGACCATCGAGGTGGACAAGAGTGTTCGTTGCACGCTCTACAGTAAGAAATAAATATCACAATTTTTATCCCTAGTTAAGTTTACCCGGCTGATTACTTCTGCTATTTTAGCTATAATTGAGATATACCGATCAGATAATATAATAATCAGATATAATGAAAATCCTCTGGACCGTCTTTTTTCCGAATACCAATTAGATCGCGCTGAACTTATGAGTTAACTCTATTTTAACAGCACATGACTCAGATCATTCGAAAAACTGCTCAGGAATATCAATTTGCATTGTTAGTGATGCGACTTCTTAAATCAGTGGTGCTGCTCACAAGGGACTCTATACGGAACAAAACATTGAGCAACACAACAGCAAAAATAAATATTAGATCTAAACGTAGAAATTGACGAGTTTTAACCATTTATATCTTTTAACTGCCTTGACATGGAAAATACTTGATCGCTGCTGAGCTCAACATTTATATCTACTCCAAATCAAAATCAATTCCTGGGCTTCAGTCATTTATTGTCTATTTATCAATTAAAATACGTTTCGGTGTTTTCCACCATCATCAGTTTCTATGTGTAGCGTTGTTGCTACTTTAAGCCTTGACATATATTTGGAGTATAAATTTTTTTTAAGGGAAAATTAATATTCCAAATATATACCAAGGCTTAAAGTAGCAACAACGCTACACATAGAAACTGATGATGGTGGAAAACACCGAAACGTATTTTAATTGATAAATAGACAATAGATGACTGAAGCCCAGAAATTGATTTTGATTTGGAATTGAAACACAGTCAGGAAAGTATGTACAATTTATATCTACTGCTTCTGTTTATATCATAACGATTTAATTTTTACCTTACTATTGCTTCTGGTTTGAGTTCGATAGGACACATATACGGAGATGTAACTTTCTGGTTGTCATCGCGCACACAATGCACGATTAGTTCTTGTACACCACCTAAGCAAGATGCGCTACAAGGCGTAAATCCCAGCTCTTTCCAGGAATACGATTTTGCAGGGCTTCCTATGCCAACCTGTAATGGCAGGATGATTTGCGAAACATCCTGTATAATTTACTTAAGACGTGCTACTGCTGTATCTGACCCAGTTTCATTTCTGTTCATATTTTACCTTGATATTTGTGGGATCGTCTTTGATATCCACTCCAATCCTCTCTTCAGTACAGGGCTCCCTGTAGCATTTTTCAAATTCAAATGGTTTTATTCCCGAACACTGCTTGTCTGGCAGTTTTGCAATTGTGCGTGAAAATTCTAGAAATATTTTGCAGAAAACTTCTCTTCTGCGAACACCTTCGCCACAGGTTACGCTACATGGTCCCCATTCTTCTGGTATGAATCTGAAATCATTCATCTCATTGTTAGAAAATGTCTAGTTACGTTTTATTGTAAGATATTAAACTAATTGTACTGGGTTTAATATCAACAACATAAATAATTCATGCCTAAATACATATGCAGAAGAGCTCAAAATGCTAAAATGTTATAAAATATTGCATAAATTGTTGAATCGACGCTTTGTTTTGAAGCGTTGTGGATTTAATGCCAAAGTTCTATAGTAAAAATGCTGCATATATAACTTCTGATTGAACAATATAAAATAATATCCAAATCCAAATAAATTAACCTCAGTTTTGGGATGTAATACATTTGCTAAAAATGTTTGTGTGTTGCATTAGGTATGAAAATTATTATTTCCACTTATATAAAAACAAAGCCAACTGCTGAAGAAACATCCTGTTTACTTTATTCCCCTAAAAAGAAGTTTGTAGTTAATTCAAAATTGAATAAAACACGTAAAGATCTCAATTTGTTTGGAGACAGCAGTTGAAATGTTGAGCGGAAGTCCAGTTTTTTCTGTGGCAACATGAAGCATCCTCAGGATCGATTTTGTACCTAAACGGCATTTCAACAATCTTTATTTTTATTAGAGATTATTATTAGAGTCTCAAACATACATTTGAAGAAATATAAAGTAAATCGTTATTTAGATTTCACAATGTTATGGTTGCTCGTATTTTCTTGTGTCGGTGCTCTTAAAATCTATTAGACTTTTTTTATAGTCATCCATAGTAGCTAGATAAACATTTTTTAACACGTAGCTAAGAATAGTTAGTAATATAATAACACTATTTTTCTGTAGGAACATAATTTTTAGTTTATATTCGTGTTCAACAATTTCTCAAACGCTTAGAATAGTTAACACAAATGTTCCATCCCAATATCATTTTTCATTTGCAATTCAACAACCAAAGGCACTAAGAACAGCAGTCAGTAAGTACTTCCATCCATTATTTAGCCACCTTTTTCGCTTCCAACTTGTAAGTACCCAATTGTAATGCGGTGCAAAAAGAAATGAAACTACAGTGCTAAAACACCTGCGTAAATAAGGCATTCAATCACCAACAATGTGAAAATGTGCTTCAAATAGCTGGTGCTTATTCAATTAATATTGGAACTTATGTGGGTAAACTTATTAGTTAGTGAAAACTTCTGCTGACTTTTTACGCATGTAATATGGGAAACGTTAATTAAACAAGTTTATTCTCTTGCAAAGCAGCTGACTTAATAGCAATGAAAGGATATACAGCAGCAACGAATATCAGCAAATATCATAGTAAGACTTGGGTAACTCATGAGCAGCGCAGTTAACATTTTGCTTTCACAGTTTGATGCTGAAATGTTATTTTGAACGTACATCCATTACACATTTTTATTTTGAATCTTAAACATTATCCCGAGAAATGTCAATAGTAGATTTTTGGGCAAATATAAGAGATAAAGAAATACATTATTCAATCATATCAGTTACTGACTGAATTGTTTGTATTTTTCTGTGATATAAAAATGCAAGACTAACAAGAAGTCTGTTTTTTAAATCATGAAAATTTACAGAAAGTCTATGGCTTAATTAGTTATATTAAATTTGATCTATTATATACAATATGTTAGTTTTCGCAACATAAATCTTACTACTTAATTCCACGTTCTTGAGATGTTGTTTAGTTGAACCGTTTTCAATAAGCTTTCAATTAACGATCCTGGGGACGGAAACTCCAGTGATATATTTCGAGAACTAATTGTGAAAAAAACAAATTTTGCCTGTACTACTTCTTCTAATTTTGAACTAAATGAAAATAGAATAATTATAGGCAAATATAAAAATTAGTGCAAAATATGCTTTGAGAGCCACTGTGTAGCTTTCAGTAGTACTCTTCTGATTGCTTTTTTGGATCGTCAGTTACTTTTTCTATAAACCATGGTGTTATCATTTGTTGCAAAAGTTTGCTGATCCATCAGCTGTAGGAAGATTGGTTGATTGATTTTGAAAATCATGATTACTTGACCTGGGTTTATTTTTCAAATTTTCAGCAGCAGACCAATTTAATACGTTGTTTTCAGAGAGTTCAGAGTTCACCTATGGCCACAATTTTGTCAATCAAACTTACTTCAAATTCTTTAGGAGTTAAATTTCAGATTCTATTATCTTTTTTACAATAATATTGAAGCCTTAGGAAAATATATTGCCGTAATCTAAAATAATAGTGTGGACTTCACATTACTATTTTTCTAACTAATCCATTTCGTTGCAATTAAAAATCATTATTTAAACTAGCTCGACGCGGGCTCTGCTAAGATTGATTAAAATTTTCAGTGTGCTGATTTTCCGGATTTCAGTTAAAAAAACTGTGAAAGATAAAGCGCGGCAACTCCAATTAAGGCAGCAAAGTTCCAATTAGACCAGATAGAGGATTAATTTAAAAAAGTCGCCTCGAATTCTAAAAACTCCAGTTAGAACGAAACTCATGTATTCAGCTCAATCAACGTTCAAACCACCACTATTAGAACGCTTATTTGGCTCGCCTGATAAGCAGAAATTTTCAACATAGCTAACGTTAATCAGTGGTGGCAACGCGAGGGTTTTGACCATTTATCATAAAATATGTACGAATATGAACGTTTGACTGAATAATGCACATAGTTATCATTGAATCTATTTAATCTATATCAGACATTGACTTGTTAATATACAAAACCTTCATGTTACCACTAATGAACTCAGGTGAAAAATAACTAAGGGTGCAGAGTGGAAGGTGAGAAAGAGAAATATGTATAAAAAGAGTTGAAAAGTGTATTATAATGTACCTCACGTACACCCAACCGCAGGCAAAGTACACTTTGTAATCGCTGAAAAGACAACGAAGACAAATGGAAGGCTGTTTATTTCGTGTAAAGTACTAAGTGAGGTCGATGGAGGAAATGAATATTGATGAGTTGTGAGTGTTTTCGCTGGTCCGTCGCTTTGATGGCCATATAGGAAAAAAATGAGAGAGGTTCAAGCTTTTTAGTTATAACGAGGAAAAAAAACGTTACTATTACCCATGTAAAGATTGCTAGGAAAAATAGTTCTCATGAATGAAACACATCTTTAAGAATCTATAAAATCATTTTCGGTGGCTCCGCAAGACCAAATTTTATTTGGGGTAAGTCAATATCATTGATGGAACTTGAAATATTACTGAAAGCTAAATTTGTTATGTTTATCTCTCACTCAATTTTTTTTCGAATCTGATATTACATAGAGTATATTTTAAAGTTTTCCTATAAATCAATGAGATTTCTTTGAGTAGGTAATTGTTGTCGGGGTTAGTTGTTTTGTTACCGAAGAACCATCGTTCAACTATATCATTGGCAAAAGCAGAAGATTATAGGATGTACGTGACAAAATGTGGTGGATATGTGGGATTTCTCTGTTATTGGTGAAATATGTGAACACACTAAACATATTAATTTAGAGTTCATACCGGCAATTCTTTATTGTTAAATTTTTGAAGTATAGTATATGTTAGAGTTTTAGTGCTAAGTTGCTTAATAATTTTAGTTTTATTGTCTATAAAGAATTGTCAGTTCTTTATATACCAATAGTAACACTTAGATCGAAAACAGTTAAGAAACACAAAACACAAAAGCAGTGACATCGAAAATGAAAAAATAGCGCATACAGTGTGTCATAATAATTGTAATAAAGTAGTTCCAAATATTAGCATTTTCTCGATATAATAATACTGAAAATTGCAAAATTATATTCAAGTTTTTCAAAACTTTTTACCTAAAACGTTTATCACTAATTATAATGTTTAAGGCACATTTATCCACAAAAGGCTTTCTAAAAACTTACGTGCTTTCGGAAGGAACTTCTTGTTCTCCTACTAATTTTTCAGGCATTGGTGGTGCAGGATAGGAATGTTCTAAGGATTGAGTTTGGTACAAACCTAGAAACAAATTTTATAAAAGAAGTAAGTATATAACTTTACTATCACTAAGTTAAAATATTTTGTGTGATTATTATTAGTGCAACTGATAATAAATATAAATTACTAAAACATATTCATAAAAAATATTTATAGAAAATAGTGTTTTGCTGTTTTATTTGTATGATGTATTGCCTTTTCAAGTGATGAATTGCAAATATAACACTCATTTTATGATGTTGAAACAATAAGCTGATAAACAGAAAACACATTAAAATAATGTTGATGTAATGGATACAAATACATGCATATAAATAGAATCATTCACATTACATCCATATGTATTCCCATAATATTTATTATTTCTTCAGAAGTTATAAAGATACTGTATTTTATATGACTTTCCACATCCTCGGCCCATGTGCCAATTATATTTATCTGGAACACTCTGTAAAGGCAGTAGCTGTTTTCCGGCTTGTATTTTACTGTATACACAGGAAATTAATGCTTGTGGTTCATTAATGCTATTTATTAACGGGCTTGTGGGAATACGACTATATCAATTCTGATATTAATATTATATTAATGACAATAGGAATGTAAAATACTCTCTGGAGCGCAATTGTTTTCGTTTTTGCATTATTTCGCACTTTTAATATTGCCCTGCTTCAAAGCGGGATATTTAATAGCAAATGTAAAATATCAACCAGCTTTTTCAGCAAATAGGGCTTAATAAAGAAATAAATTTTTGACAATTGCATCCAAAAAAACTGCCAGGTATCAGAATTATTTCTCATTTATCTTACCAGGTAGCAGTTCTTCGCTAGTTTCCAATCTAAACGGACAATTCATTCCAGTTGAACATACTTGAGTTGTTTCTGGTTTAGTTGCTGCATCACACAAATTACTAGGCTGATCCCTAGTGTTTCTGCATTCCACCACTCGAGTTTGCACTCCTTCTCCACAAGAAACTGAACACTAAAATTGTTGCAAAAAATGTAGCCAAGCAAATGGAACGAGAAAATAATACGATTCAAAACTAAACTATAATCGTTGAACTAAATCAAATAAGGCATGACTTTTGCAACTGCGTCATTATTAAATTATTAATATTTTTTCATTTCATTTTTTTGAGCGTAATAGAATTATCAACACACTAGGATCTTAAAAAATAAATTGTATCTTACCCCCGACCACTTTGTCGTAAACCATACAGGGCAATCGATTTGATTGCAAACCTCTTCGACCCAAGGTTTATGTGCGCCGCATTTCGATTCGTCAACCTATAAAATAAAGGTTTATGTCACTAATATGTTGCGATTAGTTTTTTAAGGACGCTATAAAATTTTAGAACGAGATTGGGCGACGTTGGGGCTTTAGTTGCTCTTGCTTTTAATAGTCAGCGTCTTTCGCATATAACATCTTCATTTCCATACTGATAAAAGCAAATCTGTTTAGATGTAAGCTGAAATATGCTTATTTCTAAATAGTTTTACTAATAACAGGTTTGTACTAAAAAGCAACTGCAATTTTTATTAATATATTTTAGTACAGAGTTCAGGTCGTTGGACAGAGTGTTAAAATGTGACAATTTAAGAAAAACATTCAATTAAAATGAAATTGAGTTATCCCACACATTTCTTCTCAGTTAACTCATTCTTAGGATATGTGGCTATTGTTCTTTCAGATCATGTTTTTCTTGCATATGATATTGATACCAAATATATTTTCATGCAAGGTCACATGCTTTAAGACCCGACTTCGCATTGAACCGGCAGATTCAACATCTAAAGTTCCTCCTAAAATTATTTGTAAACAACTCTAAAAAAACAACTTTTAAAATATCTAGTTCAAAGAATGGGAGTGTATTCGACGACTCATTTGCAGTATGCCAATAAGATATTATGGAATTCAAGCTAGTGGAGGACATAAGGCATATAAACCATATAAGAATCTAATAGAGCGGCACTCTCCATTTCTTTAATTTATTGTGACAAAATATGTGTCTTTTGTGAGGCTCGCACACAAAGAGGTGTTCTGTTTATTTTTTTGATCAGTGTATCACTGTACACATTCTATAATATGCTTAGTACAGTAAAGTATTTACGAAAATGTTTAAAATTATTAATAATCAACAGTGTGTGAAAATATAGGTGGCGCAGAGGAAATGCATGTTGTTCACTAGGCACACGATTTATTTTAAAGTTTTATATAAAAAAGTACTCCCAATAATAGTTGATGTTTCAGTATGAAAGTCTTCAAAGAGATGCCTTAGTCTGAAGGGAAGGGACAAAAAATTCTTCTCGCATTTTCTTCAACAAATAGGAAAACTCCGATCTGAATCTTCTGTATCAGTTAAGTTCAGGACCGACCCCAATTATTCTCGTTTGTGTTCTGACTAAGAAACTAGGTATTTGTTGGGAAGTGAAAGGCATGTTTCTAACCGAATTTTCAATGTTATTTTGCCGATTTTCCAATGAGTCTCATTAGCTCCAATTGATAGACATAGTTTTATCGTACATACAAAATTGACACTATTAAAAAACGAAGTACAACAAAAGTCTTATTTACTAGTGTGCTTCGTTGTCGTTTGAAATAAAATGCTTTATCCAACTTTAAAATTTGGCCACTGCAACAATTAGGCAAATTTCCGGTACGCGATTCAGTGAATAATTCATGAAAAATGTAAATTCGAAGTATTTCACCAAAGTCTTCAAATGCGACATCGCGTTAAAGTTGAAGCGCAAAGTTCATAATTTGCTCAAACTAACACGGTTAACCTACTTAGCGGCGACTCCTTTTAAATTCTTGTAAATGGAATATTGTAGCTGAAGAAGACAGTAGGTTGAATCAACTGAGCTGGTTATGATAATGCCTTAATAAGCTGTATTTAAATGTTTAGTTGGAGGGACTGACTATAACGAACAATAAGAACATTACTAAATCAAAGGCAAAGTGCGCTCATTTATACGAGCAGGATTATCCGAACAGAATTTTGATATCATATATGATATGATATCATCCAGTGTAAAATTACGTGTATTTAACATTTCCTTTCGTATTTACTAATTTACTGAATAAAACTGCATACATCCATTTCGGCTAAAAAAAGTTCAAATTAATTCTTTCTTATCTCTTACATGTTGAATCTAATACTTAAAGATCCTTTAAAACGACTTCAGGAAGTGCATCACGCAACCTCGTTCTTAAGAGATATATAATGGCGTTTGTGGAAAATTAAATTTGAAAAGAACAAAAGGAAAATAATTACTGCATTAACTACACACACACCCCAGATAGCCAGCAGTTATTATTTTAATGAGTGGAAACGACTGAGCAAATTACTGCGGTAATAAAATTCGAATCCTCTTTATCTCTTTGAAAATGACTGAAGTTGAACGACTACTTCTGCGTATTTTTCTTGGAAATCGTCTAATTTTCACCGGAGTTGTGTAACTTGGCTCGTCGGAAGTTTCATAGGAACCGAACCGTAAATTGACCAGAAACTTTTTGATTCTGTACTTAACAAATTAGAAAAGGTCTCTAGGAATTATTCGGGATTTTCAATGTTTATTCAAGGAATAATATTTTGAGGCAGAATTATTAGGCTAGAGATCGAGGTCGAGACCATTAATGAATCATAAACCCTTTCTATTTGTTCTTTTATAGTTATACACGTGCTACCTACCAATAACTTAGTATTGTTGCTTTCTTCTATACAATGCACTTGTCGAACTCGGGTTCCGCCTCCACAACTCAGCGAACATGATCCCCACTCTCCGATGAACCATCTGAAAATAAAATAGCTTATAAAACCTCTATTTTTTTTATTTTCCAATTAAACATATATTAAATGAGTGGGTTTACACTTTATCAATGGGTAAACTATCTAAATTAACTGTCTTCTGGAGATCACGTTCTCTTTTATCAGAGCTAGACAAATTAATAATTAAAAGTAATGACATTATTAGACAAACAATCTTAATACAAAATTTCAATTATAATTGATAGAACAGTTACAACAGTATGAGATTGGATTGGGATTCCTTATATAAAATAAGAAGTTTAACATTAATTTTGAAAATATGCTTAGATAAAGGTTTCCAGTGTCTTGTTCGTAGTCCTTTTCAAACCCAACGAACAAAGACCAGAGCAGAGAAGAATTTATATCTGATTTCAACTAAAATGTAACTTGATCCATTTACTTCCATTTTCGAATATATCTCTGAATACGTCCCGATTTAACGTCATTAAACCAGTTTTTCGGTTCTATTTTTCCAAATCCAAATAGTAACAAGGGTAGGCACAGCTTATCCGTCCGCAACTTTTTTGTTTATGATACGCCATTTGTTTCATCAAGCGTTATGCGGGTAAATGAGGGCATTGCGGAAAACGGATAAACATTCGATACGGGATTTTATTTTATTTTTGATGCAGGAAATGATCTTTTGGCAATGCTACTATTGTTTTTGTGCTCAAAGATTTGGTTTTGTTCGGCTTCGTAGCCGATATGACAATTAAGAAGATTCGCAAATCATGAAAGTATATTCAAATATTTTTGGAATGTGCGTCAAATTTAAATTAAATAGTCAAAAACAAATTTGTAACTTTGTCTATGCGTAGTTGTGGTGAAATTTGAGTTTTCCTGAAGTCCACCAGTAATTGCCCCTGCCCTTAATTGAGCCAGAATGGAAATGAGTTGCCTCTGGTTGAAAATTGAACATTCCAACCTTCATTGGATCGACAACACATCCCAACAGAACAATCAAGTTCTCTTTTGATGTGTTTTTGTGCACTCATTTGTTGAACCACAGATTGTTTTTGCACGCAAACAGAGACACTTAAAAGAAAAATTGACAAACAGAACTTCCTATTGTATGCACGTTTTATTCAGCTAAAAATGTGATTTATTTACAATTATAGATACACAAGGATTGATCGCACATAAAACAGCAATATTTTACAAATTCATTCGCATTAACTACAATATGCAATATCGTAAATTGCCCCAATTGCTGATTTGCGTTCGATGGAGAATTGCTGTACTGAAGATTTTGTACTGGATTAGACACAAGTTAGGCACAATCCAGTGCAGTTAGGGTCAGGAAGCCTTCATTTAAAATATTCAATCAATTTTTTAGTTATCTTTCTTTAGATGTTCATGTACTGGGCAGTAATATCTTTACTTCTATTTTGTCTATGCTACATTTTTTTCCGGATGGATATGATTTTGCTTTTTATTGATTCATATGATACATTTAATAGAAAAGTCGAAAAAGCTCAAATGTATTTCTAATTTTTACCTGCTGTTTTTAACTCTTCATCTAATTTCAATTCAATTACGTTTTCTGAAAATCAATAGAACAGTAATGTTAATATCTAAACATAACTTAATGTTCAAAAAGACAAAACAAGTTTAATATCTAAAACTAACATACAATTTTTTCTGTTTACAAATGTTTTTTCCGACTGTTCACTCTAGACGGAAAAAAGTGTTCAGACTTTGAGAAATATTAAAATAAAAATATTTTTTATATTTGCTTTCTACAAAATAATTCCACATTTACAAATATTCTAAATGACTGTTTTGACATTTTTTTTTCTGTTGCTGTGGCTGTGTCATCATCTTAAACAATTACTTTACGTTCAGTACTTCTAAATAAAGCCATGCAAAATTAATTACCCTCTGAGGTCTGCTTAAGTGACATTTTAATCCATTGCGTTAAGACAGACGCTTAAAACTTCCTCGAGCGATATTTAAAGCTAAAAGAACTTTTAACAGAGCTGAAAGCTTAAATCAGTATTTTTAATTGCGCCAATTATTGCAAGCATGAATCTTTAAGGAATTACCCTTAAATATGTTGTAAAATATAGTATTTTCTTAAATTTAACTACTACGATTCTTAGCGATGGTATTAATTTTTTAATTTGATAAATTATATAAATCATATAAAATTATATATTTATTGCATATTATTTGAAACCATAAGCAGATTTTTGAAATTTTGATATTTTATATAGAAAAACTGTTAGTATTCGCTTCAAACTTTTACAACTTATCATATATGTAAACGCGAATTGATATATAATAAGACAAAAACGTCCCATATGTTTACATTGTTTTTTTATATTATTAATTGGTTCTAAATGCTATATATGGTATGTATGCAATTATCATATGATTGGATTTATAGATGAATTTGTTCACATAAACGTTTGCCATTTGCTTGGATATAGCGGGTATGTAAAGATTATAGAACGTTAAGAAACCTTGTGAAATTTAAACCTTTTTCGGAGAAATCGATCATAAAATATATTTTGCTATGGAAGTTTTACAACTTAGTCCATCAAACATCAGTTATAACGGCAGCTCCGACAGATAGTGCACCAAAACCCGTCAACATGTTTTAAGACTGATATTAGATAAAAGTATACACTAACAAAAGTACCTGTCTGAGTAAATTTTAAAATAAATTAATCAATAAAAAATAGACAACATTACTATGATGTGAGATTCATCTAATTGTGTAATAACATACAATTTTTTTTCATAACTTCTAACTAAGACGGGATATAATATAACGTCGATGCAAATCTGAATATTCAACTGAAATGGGTCAACAAATTTATGACAAATATATTGTGGAGAGCCATAGTTAAGCTTACTATTAAAACTACACATCTACAAGCAAATTTAAATTATTTTTTAAATTAATTATCTGGACGCTTCAATAGCAAAATATAAATGTCTAAAATAGCTTTGGTCTAGTTTATCTATTTTCTGTAGAACCTTTGGACATGTGATTGATTTTTTGTGTTGTGTGTGTGAAGTTGTTTGGATAGGTAAAGATTGTAAAAAAAACATAAATTTAGCTAAAATTCTACTGTTCCAATCAGAAAATATTATTAATGCCCCTCAGCAATACCATTCTAAAACTGGCAAATAAGTTTAGACGAAGTAAAGTAGCTACTTTTGAAAGTATAAAAGTTTCTGTCACCTGAAACTTACCTCATCCTTTTATTCATCTTTTAGATGAGAAGTAGAAATAAGGGCAAACCAAAAGTTTTTTAATGAAATCGGAAACTGGGATAGTTAGGGAAAGAGGGAATATTTAAAGTTCCTAATTGGATAAAAGCTCTTGCGATATTGCACGCTGGCGCATTCGTTTTACTTGATACTTTTACCTCGTTATAATAATATATGTATTGTAAAATTGTTTTCAGGATACCTGCGGAATATGCGGGTGGTTCCATTTAGTGCATTTGCACTATTTTGGTCCATCTTATGAACCCACCACCAGGATTTTTTTTGCAAAACGCCACATTACATCACACGGTTTTGCAAATTCGATCTCAAAAAAGTATTAACATAGAATGTTTACTGTTTTAGTGTCTCATCTTTGATTTTGTTAGATGATATGTAAATCCCCGAACTTTTGCCAAAGATGAATCCAAAAGTCAGTTCTTTTAACTAAAGTTTTAGCCAATGAAAAAACAAGTTTATGTAACTTTGTGGTTGAAATTAAACTATTTAAACATGTAAGAGTCGAAGATGCAGGTATTGCTGCAAAGAGATATAAAGACGGTATTAATATCTGACGGACCAAGTTAAAATCTGCTATAAAACTATAACTGAAATTACAAAAAAAGCTGCAAAATTCTGCAAATTATGAATGAAACATTGAATACGGAATATTTCAATTAAAAGTTAAAATCGAATATTTCGGAGAAATTTGACAAATAAAATAAAAGGGGAAATTAAATACAGTTTAGTAATAAAATAGTAATTAACAAACCAACATGTACTAAGTCTAATTAGTTTTTCTGGAAATAGATTTATATTATACGTAAAAAACTAATACCGGACTTTTCGGACACTACAAAACTATTCAAAAAATTTAATGTATAAGATATTTATTAAAGAGATGAAAACCTTTAGATCTATAAGAACGAAACTTAAAACGGTAATTAAATGTGTGTAAGTTTGAGTGCAAATACGATACGTTTGAAGAAATGAAAATTGAGACACTTGAACTGAAAAATTTGCCATGAAGAGAAAAGTCATACCATTCTATCACAAAGTGTGTTTGTGAAAATGAAAACAAAACTTTTTTTCACCGAACATGATATATGAACTTTGAAAACAAATCACTAAAAGAAATCTACTGCTCTGTGAGATGAAGACCTTCAGTTGTACAACTTAACAGCAGTTCTCTCCAAAAATGTTTTTTTCTAAATAAAAACATTTATATTGTTATCATTTCCTTTTAAGAACTTTCAGACATAAGATCGTGAATGACAAGTTTCTCAAATTCTACAAATGAGAAATACTACACTAAACATTTGCCGCAATGCACAAATTTCAAACAGTTGTTCGAACTGATATTGTTTTTAAACGGTATTGCTGGTCATTATATTAGTTCTGAAGTGGTTAAATTATAACACGCTAACAGGGCATGTATATCTGATTATGCAATAATACAAATTAAATATTCTAGTGGTTTCGGTAGTGACAATTTAACGCCTCTGTTGGAACCAAAATAACAAGTTTGTGACAAAGGCCAGAACTCCGGAAGTTTACTTTGAAACAAGCGCTTTGGTAGTTACGACTCTACAGTTGAAACCGAATTTATTCCATGTCTCGGTAATTTTACTGTAGCGCTAGCAAGCTAGCAAACTTTCTAAACAAACTCTGAACGAAACAAAAGCACCCAATCCTCTCGGTAGCAAATATTCCTGGTGACGTAACGTATAGGTGAAGAGGATATTTCAGTTTTTCATCACTTCTACGGCTTGTGAAAGCCATTCCGACTGATTGAAAAACGGAATAATGTACTAGATTAAAAGGACGCTTTGGGTTTTCGTTTACAATATTAAAAACCTATTTTGAACTTTCCATTTAAAAGCATTCAATTTGCATTGTGAATCTATGTGGGTAAATGATTTTGCGAAGTTAATGTGCAGTTTTAATTAACATCTCGATAACATAAAAGACTCGTAACGTAAAGTTAGAGCTGATGATATAGATGTTTTCACAGTTATTGACAATAATGATGTGAGGGTTTTTCAGGAAGAACAATTTTTTATACATACAAATACAAGAGTGCATAACAGTAATTCTAACTGAACCAACAAAATATTTACAAAATTATTGTATGCATTTGTTGCACTGTAATAATTATATATATAATAATAAAGCAGACAGTTTTCATAAACCCAGTACGTTCAGTAAAGTAAGTTGTGAGTGTGTAGCTGCCCCAGTTTAGGTCATTATGTTAGTCTGTTATGCTTTCGTTCTACATTTCTTGAGTAATTATTTAATTTCAATCCCAAAACAAGCTACAAGAAACAATACATCGGAATTATTCAATTTACTTCTGCGGGTAATCTTAATAGTTCTATTTATCAACTTGATGCCATATAATTACGGTTGCGAGCAACTGAGAATGAAGTCGTTTAACTTAGCTCTAAGGTTGACACACACTTTTAAGCTGGATCGCGTTACAAGGCTCGAATCCGGTATACGTGGAAAGTTTGAGGTTTGCTGACCGTAATTATTTACCTCAAATCGTATGTTGTATTTCAACTCAAATCGGGCAGCTTTATAGAATAGTGTACCTTTGCAAGGTGGCGTCAAGCTAAATATAAAGGAGTTCATGAATGATTGCAAAACAGCTTTAAAGCTTTCACCATTTGAGTTATAATACATTTTTTACACAATTTTCAATAATAAATAAATACGCATGTAAAATAATTAGCAGATAATAATGAAAATAAAAGCAAATAGCACACATATTGCACTTCAAAGTTTCACGCAGGTTCTAGAAATTTGGATTAAAAAATTAAATTTTTCAGCACTATTAAAATTATTTTTACTATACATGCAGGGATTGTTGGAACCATTTAGATAATCGGGTCTTGAGTTTTCACAATTGAGAAAGCTTATACGCTTACGAAACTTCGGCACTAAAAATATATAAATGCAAACTACTTGTATTTGATTACTTCCCGTATCAATAGAAAATCACAATATCTATGTGCTCAATTCACAGTATCAAACCAATTGTAACAATTTATACAAATAGCTATGATAATAATTAGAGGAAAACTGTTGTTTTTGTACAATACATATTTTTTTTAATAATCGTTAAATTTGCTCCGGCAAAGTTTAGGTGGTTCCAAACAAACTTTGATGCTGGTTTTCTATTACAACTTTCGCATCGAAACTAATTAAAAATGTGCAGAATGAAAAAATAACTTTCTGAAACAACGTACTTGATACATAAAATAATGTAATTTAAATGACAAGGTTCAGAATTATAAATTTGGTATAATTATATTATCATAAAGGAAATTCGCTACTTTACTTATATCAAAGTCTTTCTTGTGGAGTTTAGTTGGAAATATTTGAATTTGTCTTTCTCCTGCGCCGACTATATCATCAATTTTTCTTTAAGAGAAAGTGGTTTTTCCTGTGCCCAAAAATTAACAAGAGCGAAACACAATTTTCTGAACATTTAATTCAAATTAGTGCGGGCACCGATCCAATAACTTTCTGCTCAGCGATTGTCGAAACTAGAGCGGACTTTTCCAATATTTCACATAAATGTTGGTAATTACTACTAATTGCTCACATATGTTATGGTATTTGATATTTTGTCTGAAAAATAAGGTGTGTGATTTATTTTTATGAAATCAATTAATCAGTTTTATAAATACCCAAAAGCTCAAACCAGAAATATTTTTCTGTTCTTCCCATTCCATGAGAATTGTTTTTCTCGTTTTAAATTGTTGTGACGAACCTGTGCCACTGGTTTACATAATTTCATTGCTCATGCAGATCAGATAGATATACAGTTGAGATTTATGTTACAGGAAAATAATAGTTATCTTCCATCTTTCGAAAAAAAAAATAAAAAAATTGGAAAATATATTCGTACTCACCTTACTGTTGTACTCTTTTCAAAAATATATCACATGCAAATTAAGAATGTTAAACAATTGTCAAGAGTCTACAACGTTTTGAATTTAAAATCGTATTTGCATCGTTTTTGCGCATCTTTGACTGTTTTATAGACAAAGCTTTTACAAAATTTTGTAAAAGCAAAATGAGCCCATTTTCAAGTAGAACTGGAAGTTCTTTTTGGTTTGCTGTTTTGTTTGTAAGTTGAAATTTGCCTATTAATTAACCGCTCTAATCTTGTGTGTTTAAGTCATCTTAGCTTTCCTGACTTGATATTTTCAACGAAATTTCTGTGATTTGTCTGCATTTAAAGGGCACTTTCATCTGATGGTTGTTAGTTGATTCATTACTCACGACATGCTACTGAGTTGTTCTAATAAATTAGCAAAGTCTCTTTCGTATTCGTCGTATTTCATCCATACAAGTGTGAATGACAAATTAATCTAAGTTCAACGAAAATTAAGTCAAATAAAATTTTAAGAGATTTTTGAGATCTTCTTTTCAATATTCGATATATGTACATTTCGATTTAGCAACTAATTTCGGTCGTGTTTCTTTGCATTAGGAAGACAACCTGTAACATCGAAATGGAAAGTTACTGATATTGCTAGGCAAGATTATAAGTAGTACATTAATATAAAAAAATCTTTCATTCATTTTTATTTTTTGCGACCGGCAGAATTAGAAGAACAGAATAAATTACGGAAACATTTTGAAAATATTTTTGTTCCCACATTTTTACCCATAACTTTTTATTTATAGCCGTTAAGTCAATGTAAACATTGTGCACAATATGCCTTTCAAATTGTCTCATATTCGAGTTGCAAATAATCAAAATTTGATGAAAAGGATGAACGCCTTGTCTCGTGTAACTAATGCTTTAATATTCTATTCATGTTCTGTTTATCGCTTGATATTGTTTAATATCTCTAATATAACATTTTAATTGTTGGTGAAAATGCTCAAATCTATGTTTTTTGGCCGAGGCGCCCATTCGGGAAGGCCCTTGGCTCCAAAGATTTTGACCCAAAAGATATCAAAATTAATTACACTCTTCCGTCACAGAATATGTACCTTTTACTTATTTTTGTTAGAATGATCACGTAGTCGAAATTACGAAGTTACTTACTTTGGGGGACAATTATGAACATGGCACTCCACAACTGATGGATCTGGTTTCTGCGAGTCGTCACACAATTCTTCTTCAACTTGATCACCGGTAACCCTGTTCTGGCACACCGGTCGCGACATTTTATAACCTGAAACAAAAGCGAATTTTCTCGTAAATTAACCAATTAATTAAGTTTGCCGGGCAAGAAAACCGCCAATGTTCTCGTCCTCTGTTATTATAGTGGCCAAACGAGCAAATACATTGGATCCTCTAACAACAAAGCGAGACTATATACCACGAGTCCCAAAGCAATAATTCCAGAGTATTAGAGAATAAGGCTTCGGACTAAGTGTTATTCGCGACGAAACGTGACATTTTCTAGGCTGTAATACCCAGAAAACTTAACGCATTTGTTGCCTGCTGTTGAAAACAGTCTCTTTAATATTCCAACTTAATAGGAATTTCCATCACGACTGTTTTGCAAATCTGCAGTGCAAGTGCGCTTTATAATTGGAAAATGCAATGAAAGCTCGTGGATTATGACGAACAAAATATTGCGCGCTAACCGAAAAAGAGCGAAATTGGCTCTTTGATGATCGTCTAATTTCTTTCTAATCTTAAATTAATATGACTTGCTGAAAATGTCATAATAACTTTATTTGAAGAATATAAAATTATTTTCCAGCCAATTCGGCCTACCGTTAGCGAATTTCCAAGAGCGGCTTTTCTAAAATATAGTTTGCTGTGTTAACTTACTTGGGTGCCTAAAAACTTGCTGCGTATTGTTACTGTGATGATAATCATAAACGTTCCTTAGCTTTTATTGCCATTTCCCATCCTTAAAATTGAACTGTTTTTCCCGTTTTACCTTAAACGTCTTTGTTAAAGTACTAATTAAAGTAAACTAAGGAAATAATCAAATTCTATACCTTATAAGAAGACTAAAAAAGTAGCGCCTTGCAACGAAGTGTTTACAGAAATATTTACATTTTTACTCTACTTTTTTGAACTAAACTTTTTTTAAACCGCTAGTATTTTTTAACAATTTTTTTAAAATCTGGTCGTTATAAAATTTTTAAAAAAGTAGAAAATGTAAAGCATGTAACATAATTTGAGTACCTAAAAACTTCGAAAATTAGAACTAACAACAAAGATAATTCGAATATATTGTGTTTGGATATACACGCTTGTACCAATCTTATGAAGCAAAGTAAGCAAAGTTGAATTTAAATGCGATTGACGATGAAAAACTTTTATTAATTTGCATTTTAATTGGAAAAGCCATCGCGTTCAGAAACTTTTCAAAGTTCGAAATTAGGACGTTCCTCTAATGCAAATAACAAGTTATACAAAATATATTTCAAGTGGCACGTCCTTTCCAATTTGGTAACTTTTTGCATTGCATTGTTAGATAATATTGCAATTAAACTGAAAATCTAAATGTCTAACAGTTATTTAAGTTTTAAAACTGCTAAAACCGCTCTATTTAAGTTTATGTGGGAAATAGCGCCACATTATTTGCATGAATACTAAAACAATTTTTAGCATTCATTTTATATATTTTTATTTAAAATTTTAAAAAACGAAATATTTAGTCCTCTACTTGTAAGTGAAAGACATTTGTATAGAAAACTGTATTTTATATTTGTTAATAAAACTAACACAACATTTTCTGTCTTGCAGTTTGCTGCGTACTCACCTCCTCCACATGTAGTCGAACAAAGAGAGGTATACGTAAGTGTCCAATGGTAAAGGGGCTTAGCGCAAGATGATCCGTCCCCTCCACAAATACCACATTGGTCCACTTGCTTTTCTGATCCCAGCTTTAGATCGCATCCTACTTGCTGAAAGCAAAAAATGCGATTAAAAAAGCGCTTTGATACTATTTTGCTATAACTTTGATATTATTCTTTGGTTCAATTCACAGAAAAGCTTTTCTTAATACATATCGAATACATGTTTAGATACCAAATGCCAGCAAAATATTCAGCAAACATTTTTATTTCAAAATGTTTGCAGCTTAAATTTCCATCCTAAATGCTATTCTAAATGCTAATCTAGAAATATTGGTGCGTTGTTAATATTAAAACTTAGGTATCTGAATTTTAACTAAAACAGGAGCGTGGACATTGAGGTTTAATTAATTAAGCTGCCATATTAAATATATTTAAACATCTCAAGGTAATGTTCAAATGTTTCAGAACAATAGTTAGGCGACCTATAAATACACTAAGGCTCAATATCGTCATTGCCAGGCCAGCTAGCAGAGTATTGTTTCAGTCTGAATTGTGAAAACTATGGGTTCTGCGTTAATTAAATAATGGTAACAATAGTATGTATTCCATAATCTGGTCGGAGTTCTATTGTCTGTAGAATATAATTGTCAATTAGCGCCAAGATGTAGTGATTTATAAACACCTTTTTGTTTCATTACTGAACATTTAGCGAAAATAAAACAGGATAATTCGACTTTGAAAACCGAACTTTTGATTTTGAAACGTACCGTTTCCCATGAATGCAGCTATAACACCGAAGTGTGGTAATTTTTCTTTTTTAGCCCTCATGAAACAAAACGTGCTTAGCGATAAGGCTTTGGATGACGAAAAAGGCCGCTATATAACCAGCAATATGTTTCCACTATCTAGTATTATCACCCTGAAAGTAGCGAAGCGCCGACAATTCCTTTTATCTGAGTTTTCTTTCCGTATTCGTAACGGAACGTCCGTTTGGATGCATAAAAGTATTTGTTGAAAGCTTCGATTTCAAGCTGGCATTAACAGGAGATCTACCAAAAATTGAAAAATACTTTAGTTCAATTCTTTTGCAACTAGAATTACGCAGTCATTAATTGGCAATATAGAATTGGATTTTTCAATCCAGAGGAATAGTATCTATGCTTTACGTGTTTGATAGAGCATCAAAAGATAAATTTAAAAAATGAAAACCAATGTAATCTACAAAAACTGTATTTTCAAAATGAGAGCTACAGTTGCTTAGAAACTTTGCATGATACACATATCTTACTAATCGAAATACACTTTATGTGACTGAAAGAAGGTGAACTGAAAAATTATATTTTTGTTCGGATATTAAGATCAGTGGAATAAAGTTGGACCCCGTATTTAAAAAAAAAATGTAATTTTTGCCGATCTCTTTTACCTAAATGGTGAGTTCAAAAACCAACTTTTTGGCCGTTATAACATTTTTATTTTGGACTGATTTTCAAAATCTCCAGCTCAAATTTGAAACGATAATCAGTCACAGAGCAATCACAGGAAAACCAGTAACAGAACCGCAAGTTGATTTTTTGAACACCCTGTAGAAACAAGAGGTTGCTAAAGAAAAAAGGAAATGAAATGACAAATTCAATATAATTTTGAGATATACTCGTAAAGTCTTTATTAATGTCTTTTGTGTTGAAATCTATAAACATATGATTTTTTGTAAAAAAACAGATTGACCGAAAAAGAATTGAACTAGATAACGCTTAAGCATAAATCTAATGCAAAAAACAATCATAATTTATCCTGTTCCGGAGTTAGGGCATATTTGGCTCTGTGACATTTATTTTGTTGAATTTACATGAAGTCACTCAGGATCAAAGCGACTGTAGAGAATGAAAATATTTCTCATTTTACTCAGTAATGGAAACTGAAAAATATTTCCTAAACAGGCACCATCTAATCTTACTGATCTTACCGTAGACAAGTTTTCGTTAAAGTTCAGTGAGTTTCTAACATGGAAAGTGGTAGGTAATAACAGACTAAACTTTAATTGGAACAATTAGAACTCAAAGCAAGTAAATTCGTTTCGATGCTCACCATGCAACTAAAACAGTCCCAAGTATAATATTCTTTATTTTAATAATTTTGCAAAGCCGGATTTTTGACAAAATCCGACTATTTCACAATTCCATTTCGTTCACCCAGCTATCAATCGCAGACGAGCTTTCCAGGATTCAAGCAGAAGTTTTAAATAAATATTTCGGAGACGGATAACTTTTCCGTTCATGTTTTTGTAGCGCCATATATTTTTCAGACGACTTTCCATTCACAATATTTATTTTGATGTTCACATGTGTCGATGCAGAAACATCGCTATTTTCGGGATTGTCGCAAATATATAAACTGGGTCAAATATCATTTGAGATTCGGAAAAGAATTGATGGCGCTACTTAGCTAACTTATTGAAACAATTCAATATTAGTTTTTTTAATCATTATAAATCAATGTGTTTTTGTGCACAATTTACTCACACGATTAGTAAACACTAATCGTAAGATAATCAATAATTTTATAGATGAAGAGCTTTTAAATTGAATTATAAAAAAGTATCTAAATAAAAATATGCTATGACATTGCATGGTATATGTTGCCTTCGGCGTGTAAGCAGTTCTTGAATGGAAGCAACGCCTCATAAATTGCTGTGGGTGCCGAAAAGTATTTGATTTTTCTATTTATTAGCTAATCGAGTAAGTCACGAAAGTCGGTAGCTTCCTTATGGTGAACTTTCCATAGTAATTGAAAATTTTTAAGGATTTATGAGTTTATTATAAAGTTTTAGATTATTTAGAGTTTAACTATAAAGCACTTATATAAGTACAAAATACAACATTTTCCAAAGCTTCCACAAGCATAGCTATATTTCCAAAGTGTGCTAGAAGAAAGTGTGGTAGAAGCTTTAAAGTGTCTTATTTATTACTTCTTCAGTATGAGTTTTTATTGACGTTCACTGTACATGAACCGTACATTCGTCATTCAATATCGAAATCTAAAACTACATTTTATTCAAATTGAGAAAATTATCTAATATTTCGAAGACTGGCTACAAATGAAACATTAGTCAAGAGGAGAAAATCTCCACCTTGTAGATTTTACTAGGTCGGTGGGGTTTGCCAATTGTAGAATTTTATAAGATGTTGATTTAGAAGAACGGTACTTGTAATTTTTTTAGCCCTCTGCTTCTTATTGGACTCGTGGACAAGATCTGAGTATAATTTTCAAATTAAATTTTGATTTCTTACTTATATTTCTGAATAAGCAATTATAAAGCTGTACTTTCCTGTAATCACGTTCAATATGTTTAAACAATAGAAAACTTTCAAATTGTAATATCATAAAGCAGGATTCTTCTTCAGAAAGAAACTGATTAAAAGTTTTTATAGGGTAATTAAGACGTTCTGCCGTGAAGTAGCAGAAGTAAAATGCCCACTTAATATTCGGGAATTGCATGGAAATATTGAAATATTTTCCTTGCTAGAGCCGTTAACCAAGGAGCAATTAACGCGCGATTGCAAATCCAAATTTACAGTCTAAGTTTTAATTGTCTGTGTGCGGCCTAACAGTTGACAAAATATAGGATTTTGGCTTCTCATAACAAAAATTGTTAATCTTCATTTTTTAATTTAATTGTTTAATTATAATACCATGACACAAAAATGACCAGTGCGGAAATTTTCCGGCACAAGTATTACTAGACCGGCTCTTATTAAATCTGAGTTCAAATTTTCAATTGAATGTGCAAGACGTCCTCCACTAAAACGTTTCTAAACATATTTCAGTATCTCGCCCTGTGCCGCAAAAAAATTGAATTCTTTACAAAACTCAAAATAATTTAACATTTTATCAAGATCGGAGATTTTTAATCGCCTTCGTGTTGATTTAATTCAATAACTGGAAAATCATTATTTTTTCTATCTATTAGAAGTTGTGTAAATTCAGATATAATTTTGTGGTTGACTTTAATTTTTATTAATGGGACATACATATATCAACAGTACAATTGTTAGTGTACTTAAAACTTATATCGTAATGTGTAGCAATTTTTCAAGGGTAAATGTGCAGAAAACTTGATATTATCCTAAAGATACACATTTATAAAGATTGAAACAAACACGAAAAGCAAGCAAATAACAAGATCAAATAGCCAATAAAAATGTCGTTCAAAGTGCAAAGGAAATGGCTTTCCTTCTATACATTTTTCACATTGATGTCGATTATTGCGGACTATTTCACACGCTGTTTCAATTCTTCCTCATAATATTTCTGTTACATCCAATAAATCATTGCAAATATGATTTTAAGATTAACTCTATTTGAAATAACCTGAAACGTTTGGGCCTAGAAATCTACTCGAGGGATCGAGACTTTTTGAATAAATGTAGGAAAAATTACGCCTAAAAACAATAAACTAAATCAATCTAGAGTGTGACCATGCAAGCAAATTCCAAATTAATTGCCATTTTTCGCTTCTGCTTAGTCTCTTCGCCAATAAAAAATGGTCCGTCATACACTTTTAAATAGCGATACTATTTATATGTTTATGTTCGGTTTCAATAAAATATCAGTTATTAAGCTCCTTTAAATCCAAAGGCAAACTGATATAATATAAGATTCAGACATTGCAAATACAAATTTCTCCAACATGAAAATTGAAACAGCTAATAAATATAAGCGAAAATCCTCAAGCCAACGTGAAATCTCACGGTAACACTAGCTCCTGACACAAATCTTGTTACTTCTTAGTGTACGAAGTTTATAGTGTTATTTATTCAGTGTGCTCAATGCAGGATTTCATTTGACAGATCGTAACAAAGCCAAATACGTTATAAACCCGGATATTTATTTTATAAAGCTTTTATTAATATCGGTCAAAGTAGATCAGAACAATTTTAAACCAAATTGCATTGTCGGTTCTTTTTAGAGGGTTTTTATGAATTTCTAAACACGAAAATCCCTTCAAAAAGTGAAGACAATATAAAAAAAGAAATAATAAAATAAAATGTGTCAACTGGTTTATGTGGCATAAAAAATTATTGCTGTGGTTAGCAACATTCACTACAGAACATAGACGCACGAAGTTTCAATCGGATTCGTACTAAATCATTGTGTTAACAAAATTGAACAGATTTTAATTTTAATTTAATAAAAGCAACTGCTTTGTCACATTGTACAATGGAAACGTTTCTCGCATGATTGAGTTTGCTGGGATTTTATCGTTCCCACTCGCCTCTCAAACTTGCAATGAATATTTGAATTAACGAACGCAATGAAATATTCATTCATTCATTCATCTCTAGTCTTAGAAATTTTAGTAATAAATGAGAAACGCTCGCGAGAAAGCCCTTCGAGTTTCTCCTATAGTTGATGAGCCGAAATCACCAATGTTTAATCTAATTTTTTTAAATTTTCGTGCTAACTATATAAAATCTAAAAAAATGCAACTAAGCTCTCACAAGTATTAATTTATTGTCTAACAAAGTAAAACTAAGATAGCGTTTACTTTTAAGGATAAAATATGAATATGTTTCTTGGTGATAATTTGAACAATGAGGCTAAAGTGATTCAATCGATAAACCAGGAATATTCAAAACTATTTCTGCGAATAAAAGAACAATATGCAGTAATGTACAGTAAAACAAAAGTTTACGCCACTTTTATAGAACAAAATTACGCCATAGGGATCGTTACTTAAAATAAACACGACGTGAAAGAAAAGGCCAGAATTCTGCCCAAGCAGGATTCTAGCAATGCTGGAATAAATATTTAATTCCCACATGTTAGCACCAAGAAGTTCGTACAATAACAGAAGGAAAATTGCTACTGAAAGCACTTTTGTTGCCGGTTATTTTAACTGCGAGTATATAGAGCGTGTTTTTAAATGATATGACCAAATTGACGCGAAAATTTGAAAAATATATTTAAATAGCTAAAACATGCGTGTAAGATTGAGAACTGCTCAACAAGGCAACTAATAAACCAGTTTAATATCGAATAGATCAAATTTTTGCAAGAAACATTTTCACAAAAAAAACTGTCAATAATTAATATAAATATATAAAAAACTAAAATTTAAAAATTCCTGGTTTTATTTTACGAAAACTTGCAGTGAGTTCGTGCGTTTTAATTTTTTAAATAATAAAACTTTGTATTTTCCTAACTAAATTTTTTTTCGAATGTCCAAAAACTGATTCTGTTTCCATATTTAAACAATTCTCCGATGTACCTAATTATAAAAGGCTTATGCAGTTTTTAACACTTAAGGCCAAGTAAAAATTTTTATTCGCTTTCTTCACAATTATTATATTTCCAGCTGAAATTTCACAGAAAATTATCAAATATTACCCATAAAAATTTGCAATTGATTCAACGTTTGACATGAATCGAACTGCATGCTCGTAAGTCATCTAACACTTATTTAGGGAATGAATAAGAATTTGCTTTATTAAATGTCAGACAATTGTATCATACTCAACAGTAAAACACTTTCAACAAGTTAAAGGTGTCCGTATCATGTTATTATAATTAATTTTGCAGGGATTTTGCAATCAGGAATTAGACTAAAATGAAAACCACCGATAGCTCATTCATCTTGCTGACATTAAATTGAATTTATCTTATGAACCAACCAATTCTAATCTGGTCTGGAGGAGACGATCCGAAAAATGTGTACTTCGCATCACACTGGAAAATAATATAAATGTAAATACAGAAACGTGAAAGCCAATATTGGAAAATCATCAGAAATATATGGACGAATAAGAAGTGTACATTTTGGAAAAGATTTATTTATATTGGGTACAATGGCTCAAAGTTTTTGGCCTTGTATTGCTTGAGAAAGAGGGATTTCAGATACGAGCACTTGCCAGGTCTATATCGACGTAGAGTTTGTTTCAAAGTCAAGTCTTTTATCATGGCAATATCCCTATACTGTACGTGAAAACTTTGAAATTTGGAACTCTTTCAAAAATGTGCTAAAATACATTTTGGCCTGCCATTATTTCAAATAAAATGTATTCTAAAATAAACTACATTAGCATTAGTTAATCTCCTTTTGCATAAAATTCGTTTTGATATTTTAAAACTGCTTCTTTTTCAACACATTCTTAATTGTGCATTATGTGCAATGTGATTGATTTTTTCGTTTCTACCATGTGTTTTTATTTTAAATCATATCTATTATAAAGCTATTATATTTACTTAATGTTTGATGTGTGAGTTTCTATTGCAAGTTTTGCTCCCAATAAAACAACTATTTCTTGTTTCTGGCTCGTTAATCTGGAATAATTGTCACTCTAGTTTACGAACACAAACTGTTTTGTTTGTATCCAGAAAAATCTACGTGTCTGAATTTATTTACCAATTCGATTTGAAATTATTATTTCAATTATATTGCGACGGTGTTTCACCTTATACGAACGTTAGTTGAACTGAGCAATAATGGTCATTTTGTAAATATCAATTAAAATTAGTCTCCTTAATCTGGAGATCTTACCTGACAAAATCCAGCAATACACATATCCAAGCTCCCAGGCCTGCATCGAGTACCATCGTGGACTTTCTTCTTAAGCGTAGCAACTATCAAAAGATCTTCCACATGACCTTCTTGCGGTCTGCCTTTGCATGTAAGGGCGCATGGATCGTCATCATTGTAAAAGGGCTGCCACCGATACAGGGCTCCCTCATAAGGAACTTTATCGAATGCTGCACATTGCTCATCCCTAAAGTCTTGCAACGTGTCTGGGCAGGGCTGGAAACAAGAAAACTATGTGTTAGCTAACGCTTTGTAATGTCTTACAATGAAAATTTGTTTAAAACTCCATTAACTTCTTAGAACTGCGAGTAGCAGCAAAATAAGATACCGTGAAAACCATTTTCGGGGTGTTTCGTGTATCGTTAGGTCTAATTTGCTCTGGCCTGGGCCATTTCAGATAAACATTCATTTTTATTACATACTTGTGTTTTCTCGTGCGCTTGATGCTTTCGCATACAGTGAGTCCAAGAAGTCATGTATAAGTCGCAAGTTACCTGAATCATTGTTAGAATTTAATGGGGGATATAAAACATTGAAATACTAAGCAGCTGCTTTCATTAAACAAAAACAAGTTGATTGAGAACACACTGCAGAATTTTACATGAATTTAGACCTTAGTTCTGTGACTTACGGTATTGCTCTAGAAAAATGTTAATTGTGAATTTTTAATCCGTGTCAACTTGTAACCCAGCAATGTGAGTTAGGTGAACAATTGTAATATTAATATTACAATATTATACAATTAAATTACAATAGTAATTGTATAAAATAGTTCCACCCTTGTATTACGATGAAAGCCATGAAACTAAGATGTTTCATCAGACAGTAGTCATAATAGGATTCTGGGGGTTCCCCAGAGTTATAATATTGCATTTGAAGGTGGTAATAAATCGCGGAAAGCTTGGTAGCTTAAAAAGTTTTTCTTTTTTTACCGCTGCCCAGACCGATTCCCCAAGAAAGAAAAACATCTTTCGTATATCGGTCCAGAAACTATCACTTCACTTTGTTTTAATTGAAGTCGATACAACAATAAAGAGTTTCGAGTGCAGGACTTTTAATTAGCCCTAACTATAATGGTTATTTCCGATTGTGTCGAAATTATAGTTATTTGTTTGTTCTCTTCCGTTCAACGTCCTCAATGCGGAAGCGCAGCTCTGTGCTAAAAAAGCAATTGAATGCTAGTGTATTAACAAAGGAATGCGATTTCAATGTGATCTGGTGCAAAGTGGACAAGAAACAGATAACAAAGCAAGGACGTCCAGCCGCCTGGTATCGTGCCCTAGGCTAAGGCAGTCCGATTCTGAGATCCGGCTTAATTTCGATATAAATTTACGGCCTCAATAAATCGCATGAAGGGTAATTAATTATTTCATTTGTATTTAACAGCTTAATTGCAACACAAGAATTTTGCTTAAACTTGATCATTTTATGTACTAATCTTTTTTCATTACATCAAAAGCCTGCCAAACTTTTATTCCCAGTATGAGAAAAGCAACTCAAAATACAGCAGAAGAACACAAAAAAGCATAGCGTATATTATAGCATTCAGTATATTGTAGTTAAGATTTATTCAAAGCTTAACTACAATTTACCGAAAATCATTACGTTAGACAAACAAAGAATGCTACATCAACATGCATATTAGAAAAATACAAAATACTTTTAAAATATCACTTTTCAAAATTAAATATAAACCTTAGACAAGGATTTTCACAATACATTTTCTTACTTTTGTATTACGTAATTAGTCCTCTTACATATTTCAAAACCTAAGTTTAAACTATGTAGAACTAGTTCAGGAAATATTTACGCTCTTATTAACATTAATTAATCCAGCAAATTTTCAGTCTACTTGAAAGTGGTGGTGGCAAATTTGTTGTCAATAAGTTAACGATTTTGTAAATCTCAAAGAACACATTGAATTGCACGCGGCTCATATTTTAATTCATCTTTTTCAATGAAATTCACAACAAATCA
The DNA here is from genome assembly GCF_020466585.1 of Dendroctonus ponderosae. Classification (NCBI taxonomy): domain Eukaryota; kingdom Metazoa; phylum Arthropoda; class Insecta; order Coleoptera; family Curculionidae; genus Dendroctonus; species Dendroctonus ponderosae. The sequence goes on from NW_026018814.1 coordinate 4,996,302, forward strand.
CAGTGAATAAAAATTTATAGATTTGTTCATTAAACTTGTGAAAACTATCAAAAATACGATAAGCTATAGGCAAAAATTACTCACACTTACAAAGGTTGCCTTTGCTTATTCATGTGCAATTATATCTTGTATGTCCTTGTATTCATGGTTTATCAAATTTATAACTTGAAAATGCATGAATATAATTTGATGTTGCCATGTCAAAATTTCGATTTTATTTTGGATATTTGTATATATTTGCTACTAAATGAATAATTATTCGTATCGAATTAAATGAATTCGTAGTCGAATTCATTTAAATCTTTTGGAATTAATTAGTWAATTAACCAATTTATGTTAGRTACTCACCACTCAAAYTWATATTTCAACTACAAGAAAARGAAAGAATTAAATAAAGACAWTTGTAAAGACTTTTTYAATTAATGGTAAATCGTCGTAAATAATTAAATTAGTATTTATTTTTAGACATATTTTAACTTTTTTGCATTGCGTGATGAACGTGCYGGCTGACATAGATTAAAACTTGYTTAATATGTGTAGAATTATATCTAAAATTAGACAAACCGGAATAAATGAGGAATCAGGAAAAGCTTCCAAAGAAAGGAATTTATTTGCTTTAGTTCACAAGGAATCGATTAGCTGGATATTCAGATCAGTCGTAGCAATATATCAAAATTATTTTCGTTATACAGGATGTTTTCGAAAATCTGCGCTTATCGAACTGATCGATTTTTAAGCAGAACATTCTGTATCTGTATACGGCAATAGGTTTTCTTGCATATAAGTATAATTTTGAGGAAGTTTTTATTGGATCAATTTTATTGGAAGGTTTCATTTGAAACACCACTGTATTTAAACTGTATGGGAAATACAAAAATCGGTCGTGTAAGCAATAACATTTATTTGGAGGTATAGAAACATACGATGTTTTTTTTGAAATAATATAGAAGAAATTCGATTTTTCCATGTAGTATGATGGCTCGAAAGTATTTCAATAAGCTCTCAGAAACAGCTAAATTGTCAATTCTTTGAATAATACCTTCCTGAGTCGATCGGTTGCAAAGTCAATGTTTTGCAAGACAAAGCTCGATCATTTATGTTAATGGCAAAGTATTTTTGAAAATCAAAATATTTTACCCATTTTCTGGAATTAAGAATTTTTTTGGCTTGTATTTGAAAAACTTCTCGAAATAAAGAGTTCAAATTGAATGCATTCAGGTCTTGCGTTATTTGTAATTGTAGCTAGCAAATGCAGTTTGTCCCAACCCCAGTCAGGATTTCAGTCCTTGGTCATGAAATTAAAAGTGGTGGACACTTTTACTTATAGGCGACTTCGGCGGTTTCAAGTTCATGGGCTCAGTAAATCAGTTTTACCGCAAATAAGCACATTTTATTATTTTGTGTAAAGTTGCAATATAAGAAGCGGATACATGTTGAAGCGGACAACTTTGTATCAATCATAGATGAAATGGAACACGTTTTGAGCCCCAATATAATCTAACACACTCAAATGGAATTGCTTTTTTGTCCTTGTCGTGAATTGATTAAAACTTATCAAATTTACTTATCCAAAATAAATTGAAAAAGGAAATGATGCTTAAATGAGAGGGGTAATTTTTTAAATTAATTTAAGTTAAGTTACCCAATTAAAATAATAAGAATATATACGGTGTTCAATTTATAATTTAAATACGGAACCAAAATTGAACCGTTAAAAATACCTACTTACAAGATTCTCTGCTTTCGTTAGCTCTGTATGAAGCAACACTAGAGTCTTCCGTATGCCCGCTCAAATTAGTCGTTTTAATTTTTGGGAAGTTAAAATTATATAATAACATACATGTTTTGTTTAATGGGGAGTAAAAAAGCATCTCACTGCGATTTTTTAAAAATCTTTACATTTTTTCAAACCTACAAACTTGGAATTATGCGAAATAAATAGCAGATATGTGTCTTCAGAAGTTCACTCAAAGATAGTATTAACTCTTAGATTTCCTAAAGGGTTTAGCGATTTTATCAAACTTCGCAGGTGTAGAATTGGCAAAAATTCATATAAAATGTATAACAGTACTCTTAATTTGCATCTGAGGAATGTTTATCACAAAGTCACCGATTGAAAAAAAGTTTCATGCCTGTGCAATACTATGCAGGATTATTTATAGCATATTGCAATCAAATAGGGATTGGCCCACAAGGCTGTTTCGATATATAATATAAGTGGCTAGTTTTAATAAAGTGACTAGTCAGTGCTAACTGCATTCAATAGTTGCGAAAATGGCCATCATGGTACGTATTGATTCTGACCATTTTCAGAATACTTAGAAAAATCATTGAAATAATTTTTTGCCCGGTTAAAAAAACTAAAACCTAGTTCATGTGCTTGATATGTGTTAACTTGACCAACAATAAACAATCAACCTGTTGGCAAATTTAAAATGTCCCCAATTAATTATACTCAACAAGAAGGGAGTCCTTATAAAAGGGAACTTAATTAATGTACTTAATAAATACGTTTATCCATAAAAACCTTCCGTATAAAAATATTCAACTCATTTGCTCATATGTCTATTTCAACGAAATTCATCTAATATTTATTAAATTTTGTCGCAGGTAGCTTCCGATAGGGTGTTTTACGTTTGCAATTTTCAATTATTTTATCACTTTCAGTTGGTTCATATTTCTGCTGCATGCTTTATTGTTGCTTCTGCTGCAACAATTCCAACAGTTAAAGTTCTACAAGGACCTGGAAGTAAAACCACTGTTTACGGTCCTGATGGAAGCACGCTGCAGTCTGTTTTTCCCGGCGGCACTCTTACTACAGCTGCTGAAAATCCAGGGTTGGTAGCAGCAGGTATTTCCCATTCCGTTATTCCAATTAATAATTAGAATGAATTCAGCAACAAATTAAATCAACAATCACTTGGAACAAAAAGCTAGGAAGATTTGCATCGAATCAACAAGCAAACGAATCAAAAATATTCAAGTTTAATCATTGTTTTAGGACCAGCCAATTTACCATCATCCCACGAAGTCGTAGTAGGTGGAGGTGTTGCTGGAAAAATTGTAACTGCTTACACTTTGGCTGGACCTGCATTAGTGCCGGCAGTACCTGTTGGTGCTATTGGTTCTTCAGTTCTGGCGGATTCACTGCTTGCTGGAGTTAGTGCTCCTTTGGAACATTTCGAAATAGGGGAAGGTTTACATGATGACGGATCGTATAGACCAGGAAAATATGAATAGTCAGATCGTGACTGATTCTTGATGGTTGATATGCTTCATTTTGAGTCTAATTAATTAACATTAATTAATAGGGATTGTTATAAAAATTCAGCTAATATTAAGATTATCCAGTTAACATCTTCCATTTGTACATTTTCATATCAATCATATTCATTGAGCGACCATCGCTTGTTCAAATTTGCTGTGTATTTGATGGTACCGTCTGCATTAAATACGAATTTTTATGACTAATCTTCAAAGTTTTAGTCTGTTTTAACACTTTTTATGATTTGGAAGATTGGTACTTTCAGTCTATATTCATCCTTCTTTATACATATAGTGATTTGATGATAATATTTGAACTAAATATTTTATTTTATTGATTCAAATTATCTTATACAAAATTAGCAGAAAATCGTGCGTTGGTGTAATTGTATTTATTTATTTATTTACCTATTGACAACGTTTTTTGACGGGTTTTAAAATTATGTGTGTAACAAACCACAATTCCAATCCAATCGAACAGCAGGAGAATCAAGGAAAAAAATATTGTTTAAATATTTATTCTTATTTAAGACTTTATTGCCAATTTTCCTTTGAAGCCGCGATAGATGTTATATTCCCTTGGCCATTGCTAATGGTTCTTGTAGAAAACAATAATCACTCAACTATAATATTCATAATTGTCAGTTAATTCTTTGTTAGCAATGCCGTTCTTTCTCTTATGTACGTTCTTGTATCAGAGTTTAGGTCCTTACAGATATGCCAGCCAATAAACAAATCTATCTAATATCAATCTGATTATTTTACAATAAAGAAAATATCTGAACCTTCTAAAAATAGATATTAAGGAACCCGTTTTTTCGATAAATAAGTAAATAGTTGATGCTTTCGATTGTGATAAATATTTCTTCTTCATAGTAAAACGTAATATCAACTTACATTTTGAATCAAATGCATGAGAAAACCTTACATCATTTTAGTCACGTTGCAAACAAATGTATATTGCACCTAGATTATGGTCGTAACAGCGTCTCATTCACATGTGATTGTTTCGATATTATTGGGTTATTAATCTGACTTTACTCTCTAATGTCTCTGAAATTCACTGACCAACCAAACATCTGAGAAATAGGCATTCATGTATGTTAGAGCTCTTTTACACGTTCGAAAATGTCCTCGGATGGCGCTCTAAAGTTCGAGGATAATTCTCGATGTAACGTTTACATTACAATTTCTACAAGAAAAATTTTACTGACTTTTATGCTTACTTTTCCATTACTGAAATTTAAAAAAAAAGAAGAAAAGCATCAACGTACCAATCCTAAAAGTTTTCTTTCTAGTTTTTATCGAGGCCTTAAACTTGGAACATCGGATGAGCTTTTAAGGCTAGTCATTAGAATGTGTTTTAACTTGCAAGATTTTCTTGATAGGCTAACATTTGTAATCTTAGAACTGTAATTAATTTACCTGATTGAAACCGATTTTAGTGCGTTCTTCGGATTTTACTTCGTCTGTTCAATTCTGTGAACAGATTTCTTTGAGCAAGCAACTTAGCCGCCAATAAGCCAAACCGTAAGCTCATAAATGTTATATACCTTTAGACAGTCTATCCAAGTAAGATTTATTATTTACGTTTTTAACAATAGTTAATCCATTTTCCTCTGCAAAAGCTACAACGGCTGACATATTAGCATTCATAAAAGTATGAACATTACTAATATTTAGATGGGCTTTTTAATTTAAACGTTTTGGCGACTTGTTAAAGAACAGGACTGCAACTGGTTCAGCTGCATTTTTAAATTAAGTGTCTAACTGCAGCCGAACATTTCCATACTACTTAGCGATAATAAATAGCGAAATGTATTAAATCAGTTGCGAAAAATACATTTTGTGCCCTGCAAGACCGGCAAATTATATGCTTTTTCGCAAACTAATCTTGTTTCATTTGCCTTTGATTACGGTACACGCATAAATATAATATTGCATTATTCCAAGGACATTGGAACATGCGGAACCCTGCTAAAATCGAAGTGTTTTATCAATTTAATAATTTCTGTTATAATATCAAACCAGCCATATCTCATCTTCATATCTTAGGTATTCGTCCCATATTAAAATGGGAGTCAAATATCGATTATCAATTAAATATACCTGCCCATAGTTCACTATTTGGTGGAAAACTGATACGTATTAGAAGATTCATTTCGGATTATAATAATTTCCTTACAGCTTATAGGGATAGAGTAAATAGAAATGCACAATGAAATTTTGCCCGATTTCATGCCACTTTCAGTAAACTCGTTGGCAGAACAGACGATTTAATTGGCTTAGGACAGAATAATTATTGAACTTGATAATTGGGGCTCAAGGCTTTGAAACGAATGCGAATCAAACGATCAAAGATCAGTTGACTATGTGTGGTACAGGGCATTTACGATTAAATCCCAATTTCATTGGATTATAATGGCGTCAGAAAACGTTTCGTCAGAAGCATGCTTCTTGTAATAGTTTGTTGAAACTTGTACTTTGACAAGCTGCAATACTATAGGGACAAAAATCACAATTGAGTAATAGAGCAAAGCTAGAAAATACATATGTATCGTTATATTATTAATTTCAGCTTCTATACTGCTTTGTATGACTTATTTCTTACATCTGATTAATACTCTAATTCGGAATATCAAAACAAAAATAATAAGTTGTAGATAAGTTCTATATTGTTGAGGCGGATTCATTTTTTTACAAACTTCTTTTTGGGTATTTCGCCTCAAAAATTTTTGTTAAATTAAATAAACATGAAACAACACAATTATTTTGATTTAGTAAAATTAGTGCGCTTTCTTTAATTTTACGTTTTTTTCTGGATTGTTCTTTAGTTAAAATTATGGAATTATTCCATTGAATTTTATGGCAATTATCAAATGCATGTTGACAAATGTGTGATTTATGATATTCTCTGTTTTTGATGTATGATTGGTGTTCTTTGAGTCTTTTGTGTCTTAAGTTAGTCTTGAGGTTTCTCCTATATAAAATTTATTGCATTCGCAAGGAATTTTATAAATTACATTTTTTGTATTTTCAATTATATCATGAGGTTTTGT
>NW_026018814.1:5002648-5009108 GCF_020466585.1 Dendroctonus ponderosae
ATTTTCAGTTTTGAAGATAGTCCTAATATTAAATTTTTTACCTACTCGTTTAATTTGATCTGAAAGTCCTGGAATAAATGGAATGAAAAGGTTCGTTATAGGTTTATTTTGATTTTGTTTTGTTCGTGAGAATTCAATTTCGTTAAAACATTTTTCAATAAAAAAATTTGGACAATTATTAAAATTTAGAATTTCTTTTATAAATTGTTTTTCTTTGGAAAAATTAGATTGATTGCAAATTATTTTTGCTCATCATATAGACTTTTTACGATACCGTTTTTAACCATTATCGGGTGATTTGAGTCTAATAATAATAATAATCACTATTTATCAATCTGTAATAAAAAATGTGAGGAAATTCTGTCTTTTTTAAAGACAAAAAATTTTGAGGCGAAATACCCAAAAAGAAGTTTGTAAAAAAAATAATAATAATAAGACTAAACTAAACGCTCAAGTTTAATAGAAAACTATGGTCTTTTAAGTTAAATTTCGATTTCTGGGTCAAAACTGCTCGAATATCCTCACTCATGTCGTTTTAATCGAGTTTTCAATTCTCTATTCAACGATGCCAAAACGAATTCTGTGGCTCCAATGGTTTTTGAGAAACATTGAAAAAAGCACCGTCATGTTCGAGTCGATTTTGCAACTAAATAAAAACACGTAGAAATTTTTTTTGGAAATCAAGCCGTTTTTGAGAAAACTGCCTACATTTCTTTATCAATTGTTAACTTTATAAAAAGGTCATTTAGTTCTCTCTGGTGTGATGTAGAAATGAGCGTTCTATTGCTCCGATAAATGAGCAAAAAGGGAACGAAAAACATGAAATTTTAGCATAATCTTGCACCTAAATGTCTGATATTGTTATGTCGGCTAACGATAATTTTCCTAATTTCATAGACAACAAAATACTCAGTTCCTACTACGTGATCCCTTCCTGACTTGAAAGCTGGATTCGCCCCTGTGCGTACAAGTATATAGACCGAAAACCAAATTTCAACAAAAGCGTATACAGAATTATTATGTTTTCAGATCAGATTGATCTCTTAATAAATTAGTAAAAGCTAAAAAGTAGAAAAGCTAGAAAGTAGCTCCAAAAGTAGTTTAAGTTAATAAATCCTCCTACTCACACAAGCAATTAGGAATAAGATGAAGCGTTAAAACATAAATAAATTGATGAAGTAAACAGACATTAATGTTAAAAACAAGCATAACTAAATTCAAACTAATGCTTCCATTTAATTTAATTAACATATTGAACCAATTTCAGTTCTTTAAAGTTGCCTTTAAATATGTTAATATCGTGTTCAAGGGCTTAGTGGAACAAACAATGACTCGGTCTAAACTAGTCAACTTTTCCCTATTAGCAGTGCAACGTTGAAGATCAAAAGCAGCCAGTTACTTAACGGACCATTTATTTTAATATTTTTATTCTAGTGCAAGGCGAGTAAGTTGTCCACGAGATTACGGAGAAAAATGAGAGAATCGGATCTGAAATGGAAGGTCGAATCAGATTGTGGAACATTAGTTGCAATGTAATCGCTTTTCTTCTTTGAGTTTTGGCAAGTGAAAGTCTGAAATAGTTAAGCGTCCAAATCATCAATGTCACTGAGCAGCAGTTTCAATGAAAATATTCGTCAGAATGCACAACTGTATTGTTGCCTCATTTAAATGGCTTAAAACACTGCTTGTTAATGAGTTGGTAAATTATGCAATAAACTGTTATGAATTGTTATGACTAACCCCAAAAGTTACGTTAAGTTAAACAACGGGGAAAATTTCTTTTATTTGCAATTTTCTGATATACGAACGTTCAAATATATAACACTAAGTGTTCCAGAATTTAATCAAATACGCGAAACAAATAAAATGTACGTCTTATGCTTCTGATAAAAGTGGGCTTTTCCGACTGTGCCCTTTCTTTCGCAGCTGAGAAAATTGAGTCAATGGTAATATTCGCAATGGTGAAGATATGAATAAATAATTATATCTTTAAGGTTGCTGAGGGTGCAACTACAGACGATATTAAAAAATATTGTGTCTCCATCCAAAACATTCTGCGTCACACACTTCATAACACTTTACACATATTTGGATGCACAATGCAAAAAATCTATTTAATATACAGTTAAAGAAATGTATCAATTTAAGAATTATCCTGTACTCGTGTCAAATAATACAAATCACTATAAGGGGTTTTTCAGCAAAAGACCGTATGTATGTAATGCAAACTTTTAAAACTAATGAAATATTTTTTGCTACGATCTATGGGATCAAACCGTTTGCAATAACCGAGTGGGCAAATCAATCGGCCTTGCTAAACGTTTAATCATAATGAGCCAATCTAAAATTTAATGCAACTTTTTGTCGTTCACACATTCCCATTTTTGTCTCCAACATTTGCTATCACTGCAAGTCAAGTTCGTTCGAAGACAATAACTTGAAATTTTAGCCTTGACATTTTACAATAAATATATGGTTTCTGATTTTAAATCAAGTTTATCCACATAACTGATACAGGGACTAAACATTTAATTATAGAAAAAGCAAATGTTAACCGGTATATGTATCACTTTTTGTTTGTAAAAATATTGCCAAGAAACATGTCTTGCTTGTCTGCTTCCATCTTCATCCATATTGGCCAGGAGCCCTTTATATTCAGTATTGTTTGATCAAAGACTGAGCAAACAGCTTGCTTTGATTGCCTTACATATTTTATTAAATTTCTTCTTATCTTGCGTATTACGAATTTATAAGACAAATAAGACAGGTAGCGCTAGATTAAAAAAACACATATTTTGTCAAATATTGTTTCTTCAATAATGCATGTAACAGAAAGACGCAAGTTCAATTATAAATTAATTTTCAAAGAAGAGCAATTTTGGCAAATGTCCTTTGCCTCAATTTATTCTCAGTCTATAGCAATTACTTTTAAGTTTTCAGTTTCATTAATAGATACTATAATCTAATTCTAATGTGGTACAATGACTCGACGATCGCAGCATGAAGCGATTTATTCACCGCAATTCGTGATGATGATACCGTCGATTGAATGAACGTAACGTGAATAGCAAGTTGTAAAAATCTTCTCCATTCATAAAATTATATGATATAACGAGCTAGAAATGATAAATAATGGTAGCGCTAATATATGCGTTATTCTAGTTAGTTTATGTTATTGGTGGTAAACTGAAAAATATATACACCAGCGTTGTTTTTGTTGAAATCGTTGAGTCTTATTTTTATATAATTAAGCTAAATGAAATCAGTTCAATACTTATTAACAAGAAAGGAAAAAATACCACTTTTGCATAGTATTAATTCGTATTAGGGACATCTTAATCTGAAGAATAGATCATTTACTCTCATACTTATGGAGAGGCGTTAAGATATATAAACATATTTTTTTTGATTCACCCTCAGCCAAATCACATTTAATCATAGCGTAGCTAACAGTATTCACACAGACAATCAAGAGATGACTGAAGATTAAAAATACAAATTAACCAAAGAAGCATAAAACGAATCCAAACATCACAAGTTACATGGGCCTATAAAAGGCGCTTAGTTTACGAACTTTGGTGTTTCACTACCGATATTAAACATATAATTCTGGGACAATATAAAATCTGTGTTTACCATCGAGCTACCACAAACAATACATGCAGTGCAAACAAGTTATATTTAAATGATGATCATCAAAAATAAAATTACTTAGCTTATTAATTCATAAATTTAAAAATGCTTGTTGTTTTAATTAGAAGTTGCTTTAATTAGAAGTGTGTACATTTTGTGTTATTTTTAAGAATTAAATTTGTTAAAATTATAAATTCTACAAGCGCTGGTGTCTGAAACGTATTATGTATTATAAAAATTTAGCAATTTGTTTCCAAATTTGTTATCCCAAACCTTAACAACAGGGCTTAGTAAATATGTAACATTTTCATGTTATGGTTATTTTTGTAGGCATCGATAGATATTGTTGAGGCCACAGGAACAGAGAATAACCCAAGTCAGCCTTCATATATCGGGTTCCGGGCAACGGGGAGAAATACAGGAAAACTTTTGAAAACTTTGTATGAAAAATACACATAATTTCCTTCCGGCTATTAGATTAAAGCGCATAAAATTTTATAGTATGGCGGTCAAATAAAAGTGTATTGGGCTGTATTTATTGCCTTTTCATTCCTAAAGCTCCTTTTACTGGTCTTAGTGAGATGTTTACCAATGCTCTGTCTGTGTTTATGGCACAGACATAAACTCTAGTAAAAATAGTGTTTTTTAAAAAAGCAAGTTAGCTAAAATAAATGGTTTTTGAAGTACTGAAGATTTACTTTAAATTGTCTTTAGTAGCCTGTCTTTTTCACAGTAATTTTATTAAATGTTTTATGACAATTATTAATTATTAGTCATCGATTTCAATTAACGAACATAACGTACTCTTGTGCAGGAGGCTGGTTTTAGTTCGAATAGATTACATCTTAAAATATAATTATTGGTGCTTCCAAAAAATATGGACAATTAGTAATTATTACAAATATTAACATACAGAAATGGTAAATAGGAAAAGTGATTGTATGACTATCAAGATTCTCAAGATAAGAAGAAGCAAACGTATATTTTCATATTTTCAAATGTGAATGATGAACTGTGTGGATATTCAAATACTTCAGATATTTCGATAGTTTTTATATACGGATTTGGGTTCTATAAAAATGGTTGAATAAATATCGGGAAACACTTTCGAAATTTTTATCCTATTCATTAATTTTGATGGAAAGCGCCAATTTTCGCCATTGCGCATAATTTGTCCATAGTTCGAGAATAAATGATAAATTTTTGAACGAGGTGCACTTTAATAATAATCACTATAGAATGTATAGTACAGTTGTAAATCACGAAACCTATGCAGACCTTAAGAGTCATGCCAAGTACACATGTTTAACATTACATAAAAACTCAAATTAAATTCTGATAAATAATGTAGCTGATTAATCGTTCTGATTAGAAATGAATGATAAAGCTTTTATTATAAAATTTTAAATTTCAATTTCTTGATTGTCATTACAAATTAGGTACTCTTCACATACGCGGCTTATGGAGGAGAAAATGCAGGCCCTGCGGAAATGCTTCTGAAGAGCGCGAAAACGAAAATGTACGCGCAAAATTTCGGGCGCGATCAATTGGCAAGGCTGCAAAAATCATATAAATTGGAAAAAGAAACTGTATTAGGTATCACTTGTTCGGGTTTGTACAGAACAGCAACAAGGTCTATCAAAATGAACGCATTCGTCAGTGTAAGTGGTCAACCTACGTAATTATAATTGGTTCTGGTGTTGCATATAGTGCGGTTTACAACATAATTTTACAGGGCCATTCAGTGATTTTCTACCGGATTTTAAGTATTTGCGTTCGTTGAATGCGGTTTTTGATTCCCGATAACCCAGGCTTGTATAACGTAAAATGTCTTCGGGCTATCTTTTAAAATTCTCAACTTAAACTTTTAATAACTTTACATGTTCTCTTAAAACTTATTAAACATGGTTTTTCTAAGTTCGTATTTTTGTTCACTTGCAAAAATGTAATCGAGTATAAGCTTGGTGTCCAACATGTTCTCGTGATTTTCTCCGAATTGAGAGCGTGGTTAATTCGATTTTCGCGGATAAATGGCTTTTATAAACATATTTGGTTTGCGGCTTCTCAAAAGCGAACATATACAACAAACCCAAGCCCTACTGGATTGCTGGTCCATGTATTTCCATCTTCCTTATAATTGCATCTGGTCTTTCTTAGGCTGCTGCCATACTACATAAATGTTAATGCGATTAATACTAATACAAATTTTTTCCTTTAGGGAGTTGTTATCTTGGGAGTCGTCGCTATGGCTAGCGCTGGACAAGTAGCCTACGGATACGTAGGTGCCCCAGCTCTGACCTACGGCGCATCCCCAATTCTCCTTAGATCTGCATACCCAGCAGTTGAAGGACAATATCTTGCCGAAAACACCGAAAAACTCTACGATGACGGCTCTTACAAGCCAGAAGTGCGCGCCATCCCCTTGGCAGCTTCCCCCTACGGTTTGACTCCAGCAGGTTCTGGGCTTGAAGGAGCCTACGTTCAAGACATCAACGAGAAATTGTACGACGATGGCAGCTACAAGCAGGAATTGAGAGCTATCCCTTTGGCTAATTCTCCCTATGGTTTGACCCCAGCTGGATCCGGGCTTGAAGGCGCCTACGTTCATGACATCACTGAAAAACTTTTCGATGATGGATCTTACAAACCCGAATATTACCACTAAATAGTGATTAGGCTTTGATGTAAATAAATTAATAAATTATCTGAAATAAAAATGGATTCTTGGCTTTTCCATGGTTTTAACATTTACAACACAGTGTTAACAAACACACGTATGAGTGTTACGTTTAACTTCTAATAAAAAATCTGAAAAAAACTTCGGTCG
>NW_026018814.1:5010107-5018799 GCF_020466585.1 Dendroctonus ponderosae
AACATCACGGACAAAAACGAAGATATAAATTATTCTAGGGCTAATAACTTGCAAGTGAACCTCTTGTTTATCATTCTGAAAATATGCGATTCCGAACTTGAATAAAAACTGTACAGATATTTTTTGAACATAAGCCAAATTTAAGGATATTATTTCGCCGATGCCTATAAACAATGCTTGACTTCTTAACATAAATATGTCCGACATTCCGGACGATTTTGTTCTTTCAGCTTTATCAACCCTTTTCATCTGCTCATTGACAACTAATTTTTGGATTAAAATTTGGGTTTTATAAGTTGTAATGCGCATAATTTACGGTTCAAATAAAACTTTTCCAATTTTGAAATGTCTGCTTCATACACAAAACAGGAAATTTTGATATATATTTTAGGATAATTATTTTACTAAAAGCTTTTTGGAACTTTCAGTCACTTTTAAGCAAACTTGAAGGTTAAACAGAGCACACAAACACAAAGATTCTCTCATTGACACGTCGATCTAAAAAATTAGCTCACATAATTATATTTTCCGACAAATCCTTCATGCAAAACTGTTTTTTTTAGGTCTCATTGCTTCTTCGATAGTACCTGGTGGTGTTGTAGGCGGTTTGGGTTTAGGTTTGGGCTTGGCCAGTCCTGGCTTGACCGCTAAACTGTTGGGTTTGGAAGGATCTGGTATTGAAGGCCAATACGTCCCTGACCTTACTGAAAAGTTGTACGATGACGGATCTTACAAACCCGGTCTTCATGGACTTTAAATTACCAAGCATTTGATTCGCCTTGACTGAGATGCCCAATGCTGTGCACTTGATTTTTGTATTGAGATAAATAATATACTGTTTAAGTACATGCATGAGTTGTTACTTTTTGAGTAAAACCCTTACAGCAATTCAGCTAACTGTTACTCTTACCAGGCGTTTGAGCGCCAGAGAAATAGAATAATGTAGGTATTGGTATAAGCGCCCATTAAATGTAAAGCAAAATGTAGAACTGGATGAAATTTAACTAAGTTAAAACTCCATCTGCACCAGGATGAAATATTTATCGTGATGACTGGATTATTGTAAATTGAGTTCGTTAAGTTCATCCATCCAATCTGTCTTGTTAGTGTGACGACATATTTTTATAGTAGAATCGTATGGTTTCATTTTCATTCAATAATCGCCGCATGCACCTGTATCTTCAACAACAACCATGTGGGATAATCTACATAACTGAAAAACATTTCTTTATTGACCCTACAAGAAGCGTTTTGCTGCAAGGACGCATGTAATGTTGTGCAAGTTTAAGGACACTTTTTATTTGTCATTAAACGTCTAAGTTTGGGTTTGCTTTCGTGTTTTTTAGTTATTAGATTTTAGAAGAGCTATAAGCAGAAAAACTAAATTTAATGCGACATCAACAAAACCGAAAGAAAGATAAATGCTTAGATACGAGACTTGAAAAAGTTTTAGATATTCCAATGAAATAAACGACACGAAAATATGCAAAACACTATACAATTTCATCAAAACAAACCACTATATAAATTACGTATATTTATCAAATACAATTAATAAGCGATTAAACATTATCTCAGTCTCCAAAATGAATTTAAAAATGCTCAGGTCTGTAACTGCCATCATCGAACAGCCGTTCAAAATTATCCGGTACGTAAGTTCCACTTAAATCTTCAGTGAATGATTCAATGGTTGCTGTTTCAGTGGTGGGAGTAGCGGTTTCTTCCGAATCTTCAGTAACTGGCACGAATTCCCTAGTCTCTACTCGCTCAGGGGTACCGGGATGAAGGAACACCTTTTGTCCATCTTCGGACACCCTGGAGATTTTCGAGGCTTCCACGCTAATGCTGTCAGCTACAACTTTTTGGACTGGAGCTACGGCTTCTACTGAGTTAGAATTGTGTTCAGCCAAAACTAGTTGTTGAACGCTGATGGGAGAATACACTTGGGGTTCCACAACAGCTGCCTGGGAGTAAACTACGGGAGCTGGTTGAAGTAGAGGTCCAGTGTCACCTTCCAAGACAATTTTACCGCCTGGTGCATAAGCATCGATTATGCTACCATCAGGTCCAATCACTTTGGTTCTGGTACTCGGCCCTTGCAGAATATTGCCCGGTTGCAAGGGAATGATTTCGGCATTTGCCAAAGCAAAGCAGAAAAGAGTGACGCAAGCTACCTGAAAAGTTAATAAGAACTTAGCTGGCATTTAAAAAGTTAACTATTTTATGATGTAACTGCTAAGTTTCCCGTTAAAATTTAAATGCAAATTCCCAGTGAATTTCTGTATTGCGCGGATCAGTTTGTAAACTGTTCTTTGGGAAAATGAATGAATGAAAACATTCGACAAAAACATGCATTTTGTTTTACTTTCCTTAATGCGATTTTGCTCTTGGGTATTGAGTCTCATTTTACATTTAATTTACAGGGTTTTTCAGAAAACGAATGCACCAGATAACTATATTATGTTGGATAAATAGTTTCATATTTAAAAGTGGGCTTAAGAACGCCCTATTTAAATTCTTACGTAATATTTGATGTATTTGTGTACTACTGTATATTCGCACCTAAATATAAATAGAAGGTCAAACAAAAAGAATATTTGGAATGTGGGTCGTCTATTCGAAGAAATATGAGTTCCGTTGATGTAACACAGCGAAGATTTTGTGCTTTTCTTCTGCTGGAAGAAGCCTACACCCTGATTCAAATAGAACAGAAGCTGTTGTTGAAAGTAAATGAAATCAATATCTTAAAGAAAAATGTGAGTGAGGTTCTGTCGTTAATGTATTTCAATTATAAGAACTTTCATTTGAAATCAATTCACCTTCATTCGATTTTAAATTCGAAGAATTGAGCAAAATGCAAAAAGATTTATTTAATGAGTCAAATCGGTTGATCGGCTGATCAGGCTGTAAAAGTAAATGTATGATATTTATGTAGAACTTTAGTGATTTGCTCTTTCCAATTTATTTTATGACATTACTGRTTGATGATCTTMACATGATTGAAACRTTAACRAAACTTAATGAGGAAAGTCGTMRAAAAATWTTTTTTTTTGTAGAAATGARCTGCGTTTCACATGGCAGAGAATAAGTTGAAGATACAGTTACATTTTCTTTTATACTGCTGACAGAAGTGTGYCCGTGCAGGAATTTAGAAATTACCTGGACAGCAAGATCTTCTGCGGCTAGAAAATAAAACAGGAATACTTTTTAGAATATTAAACKATGAAAATGTAGTACTGCGAACTRACGAAGAAACTRRGCTAAATAWTCTYCGAATTTCGCAAGAAAACATACGACAGTTCCCTTAAAACTTTCGACTACTGGAAATRTGGAATTAATATCTATTTGGGCTCATATCCATAAAGTTGTTTCCAACTRATTAGTATAACRRTGTGTTAGACWCAGTCACGTTCTGGTGAGTATTAATTAGCAAGAAKTTTTMAAAAATCTATTATTAAGAAAACAAAATTACAGYCAATTTTACGAATTATCTTAAATAATCTAACCGCATTTTGCGGATGGATGGTTGGTTACCTACAAACCCTTTTTAGGATATCCTGTATAAWCTATTTATGATATCAAATTTGTGACCATGCGATCRAAAAAGTGTGGTTMAATGGAATAAATTCAACTTCCATAAAAGCTCTATTATTTATGTKCAATTCTAGGTCTGATATAAAACTACTTCGATTTATGATTCTGATTAAATGAACATTTCTGATGGGATATCACGTTTGTTCAAAATAGTAAGCACAAAATGCTTGTTGGATTATTTCAAAATAGTTGTCCGTATTACTTCACTTTAAACATATTTAAACCAACAAAAAGCATTAAGATGCAATCTCACTACGACTAACTGCCAAAAATCTGCGGTTATCGAAAAATCTGATACAAATATGAAATATACATACTTACCCAATGGTTATTTCAAAAATGAAACATACAAATAGTTCAAAGTAATAAAATTTGTATACAAATGGTTTGTTACACAAAAATTACTATGCGATTAATATCGCAAAAATAATTACTTACTTTTTTGTCCATTGCGGCACGTTTGCTGAGATAAAGCACAATACTAATCGAATCAAGACCCGTACTTTTTATATTAAGAGACGTCCTTGCGGTTTTCGATCCTAAAGTTCAACAGCCAACTGGATTTACGTCGATAATTAAGATCACTTGCATTTTCATCCGCACAGAAGCTTCCATTGGTGGATTCCTGCTACCAGTTGGTTCATGGAGGTTGAATTAAGGAAGTGCCGATGCCCGAAGGCTTAGCCYAAAAGCTTAAMGATTACACAATATTATTATTTAGTTTTATAGGTGGGCAAATAAATTAATCTGTATATCGTAGGCTTCGTATCTACTTTGGCAATCGTTGGGCGAGYTGRAAAAACCCGCAGTTTAAAATTAAAATCTACAAATTGATCAAAARRATTTTRATCAAAATTAGATATGAATTATGTCACTGTTTRCCACTCGAAAGACAAATAAAGAACAATTTTTCAAAGAACAAATTAAGCCGGATCTAAATTAGCAACTATTTTTGTTTTCAATGTCAGGAATGGTTAATGGTTTCGATTACTGTTCCTACTAAGCTTTCAAGTATCCGTGAGTACAGAATGATTGGAACCTATTTGATCAGAAATAAGATTTGAGGCTTCACACAGCATATTTCTATAGAATAACTTGTAAAACAAAATTTGAACATTACTGTCGAAATAGGAGAGAAGTCTTCGTCTTCTCAAGAGAAAATAGGAATCAATACACTTGATTTTGAAAGCAGTAGAGCATAAATTAATGTTGTTTGTTGTCAAACTAGAAGCCCCAAAATTACTAACAGTTCAATGTTTTTATCGACTTTGCAATGCAGTTTGTGATCTTTATTTTCAGTTCTGTTTAAATTTAATATCGTACCTTTCGGGTTATTTTTATATAAATTTTTAAGGTATTTAAGTACTGACTGAACAAAATAAAATAGTTTGCATATGTGCTGTGACTTAAATTGTTTTTTGACTTAAACTGAATTTATTATGTGACATATTAGCAGTTTCCACTATTTCAGTGCTTCAGTAGTGCCAAGCACCAATAATTACTGATAAAATTCCTTAATAAATGAATATAATATTAAATTAATCTTGGACTTTAAGGTCATTTCCTTTGGTACTAATAAATAACAAATCGCTTTAAATTTGTGAATGCACAACTGGAAACATTTACGAATAAACGAAAATCAATAGAAATATGCAATCAAGTTTTAACAACTCTTACAAAAAAGCCTTCTACGGTGGTATCTCTGCAACATTCGTCGTCATGTATATGGAAAGTACCTGGTTTATTCTCATATTAAATGTACACAGAAACTATTATTGATCGATGTCGCAACAAACCCGAGCGCTTAAGATATTGAGACTAAGAGCTTAAGATATTGTGCCATTACATTTGGGACATTCTGTATATGAAAAACATCCCCTCGAGGTGGTAAGGTTATTATTCCACAAATACTACTAATATTTGAACATCATATGAAATTTTGTTATACGGTATTTGCAAAAATAACAACCCAAAGCGATCTAATTATGTTTCCGTTTAGGTTTGATTAACAGTTTAACTTCGGTTTTTCATGTGTCCCGTCGAGCTTTCAGAGTCTAACTGAATGTAATTTATTACTGCCTTAATTGCGCCCAGAAATTGCCGAATTTTGAAAAGTTCTTGACATTATAAATATTGCCATCGTATGGCAAAGCGGCATGTGTTCTAGGCTCTGGTAATGGAATTTTAAGGTCGTCAGCGCCTGGTAGAAAATTTATTACAATGTGCTTGTTCCTTTAATTTAATTAAATAACATTCACACCAAAATGAAAATTGTTCTAGACTTGTTAACTCTATTTAAATCAGTGTTTTGTTACATATTTTTAGTTATATAAATAGGCTAAAGATGTGGTCAAGTAAAGTGGTATGTTATTGGATTAATCCATAAATATTGATTAATATCTATCGCTACTAATATTACGATTCTTTGCTATCCAGTTCCATTTAGTTTTGCCGTTCTGAATATTTTGTTAACTGGGAGTATGAAGTTTGCGAGAATAGAATTAGAGCAGAAATTCGCCGTCTGCGTGAAAAGCACTTTAAAAAAATCATGATTCTAAAATTTGGTTGTTTAAGTTATTACTTGCTACTAAGTTTACCGTTATCGTTTATCTTCGTTCTTTATCGGATGTTTGGTGTGTCAATGCATCCCTAGTTGAATCTTTTGCAAAAAGTTAGTTTAGATTTCCAGGGTGTCCTATAAGCACATGATCAAAAGGGACGATATATTTTGGATCAAAAGAGGATATCCTGATCTACTTTTTGCTAGGAAAAATATTTGGCTCTTCTTGTTAGTGATGGCCAAACTTATTAAAAAAAAATTTTTTTTTGTAACAACAACTGAATAAAATATCAGTTAATTCCAGCTGCCAAACAAAAAAATCTGCTGGTTTTTGTACCAAGACACTCAAGAATTCCTCACTTGCCCAAAGTGGATGAATCTCGGTTGCTTCATCAAAATTTGAATCTTACAAAGAAATAAATTCACAGCGAGTTTTATTAAGCTCACTCGTACCATTCGCGCGATACTACAAAAATATATTTTTTTTTGAAGAACTTTAATCGTCAATTACAGAGGAGCCAGACATTTTTTCTTAATAAAAGAATGGTCGTGAAGACCATCATTTGAGCCAAAGAATCTGTGCTCTTTTGATCCTGTTCTTACAGGACACCCTGCATATTATTAATATACTATATTCCAAAAACGCTTAGTTGTCGATCTATTTGCTGCTAGAAAAAAACTCACTAATTTAAGACCCAAAAGGAATTAAACTCAAACAAATAAGTTTGTCACTAAATATAAACAACTATGAAGCAATGTGAGCCGCAAATAGTAGTGATTTTCAATAGCACGCGCAATCTAAACTCAAATTTAAAAATTATTTGATTCTGAAATGATTTACTTAACTGACCGTACAGTCAGTGATGCACTGTGAATTATGACGGAATGACTTTTGTCGAAGCCAACGTGCAAATATTAACTCTAATCGAAAATTGGAGAAATTTAAAAAAATATATCTTTTAGGCTTAATCTTTGATTGATACTTGCGACACATTTAACTCTAAAAACCTAATAAGAGAATTCGAGAATGGAATCAACCGTTTAACACTTTAGGTAATCTTCTGCGCTTATAGTTTTCTTTGGAAAGCAGAATTTGATTGACATGCTGGTAATAAGGTGTAAACTTATAAACAAAAATTCAATTTAATTTTTTGTGGTAAAGTTGAACACGCATCAACCGATATTAAATCAAGCTACTTCTGCTTCTTCCCATCTTTCGATCAAAGAGAAAATAAAAAAGAGTCGTGCGACATATGAATTAAATTAGAATGTCGCCTTACCGATTTGTGTGATCAAATCCAAGTTTTCTGTAACATCAATAATTAATTGGCTTAAAAAAACCTTGCGGTTGCTAATTACTTCAAAACGAACATATTTAATTCACGGATTTGTTCTACGTTCATTTTTGAAAATTGGTTCATGAATAACGTCGTTAATGCTAGCAAATCAATGGCAATGACGCCATAAACATGCTTCAGTTCCTTCACGAAAACATCTACTTAAACGCACGATATAATCTTGGGCGTTCACGTTTTTAGGCAGACAACCTTGTCAGCCGACGCCCAATTTCTTTTCAATTTCCGCGTTTATAGTTAGGAACAACTTAGGCTGTCGTCATCAAAACACATTTTCGTATGGAAATTAATAGACTTCCTTCTTTGGCCCCCCTTTAATGGAACAGCAAATTAGATTTTCAGGTAAAACGAATCCAATAAGCTTCGGCTGGGAACGTGTGGTACACGAGATGGAATAGTTGGATCAGCGGAATATCTCATAATATTGGTGGAAAATCATTATCTACTCTATATCACAAAGTGAAATTTAATTTCGCTGTTATAAGCTGGCAGATTGAAAAGTTTTGATAATTTTCAACAATTAATATAAATCCATTGGACGAACATATTTGATTTTATGTGTAAATGTCGGCCTTGGCATTTTACACTTAATTTGTCTTTCAACTATATATTAACTTTTTTCATCAAGAAGCCACAAAACCACTAGCTTGGTGGTTGGTGGTTACGCTCAAAACAGTCAGTTGAAAAACTGTCTAGAAAAAGACTAACTTAAGCTGTTGAGTTGTGGATGTAAACCAATATTTAAAACTCTTAAACAAATATTCTTCTGCCTGTCGTTAACAAACAGAGTATTGGCACATTAGAAAGAAAACAACTATTTGTTCTTTATTCACAATAAACATTATCTTCTGTCTTTTTCTGTCAATTCACAGCTGAACTCTAAGCAAAAATCGAGAAGTTATTGATTCAGTTTATCATTGTCATATTGTACCTTACTGAACGAGCGTACTTTAAATATATTCACAATTAAACAGGGGCTGCCTGAACAGTTGCAGAGCACAAAATAACTTTTATTCGAACGGAAGATGTTACATTTTATTTTAGTTATGAATTCTTATCTGAATTTCAATAACTTTTTGCTATATAAAATATGAACGAAAATCGGATAGTTTTTTAGTTGTTCGGCCTTAGCGATGAAAATCGCATTTTCAGGATGTTGATTACTCGAAAATTCTTCCGTTTT
>NW_026018814.1:5019287-5024459 GCF_020466585.1 Dendroctonus ponderosae
TATGTTAATAAATTGTGTAACAATAGTAGGATAATACAGTATATGAAAATTCGCTCTGATAATTCGTCTGTGCAAATTGTCAGTTATGTGACTTTTACTTAATCCCATTGTTTAAATTAGAGTTAATTTTAATTAATTAATTATTATTTAATTAATTTAAACAATAAGATTAAGTGAAAGTCACATACTGAAAATCTGCACAGACGAATTATCAGGGCGAATTTTCATATACTGTATTATCCTACTATTGTTACACAATTTATTAACATACTCTTTTTTAGGTTTATTTAGGTTCTTTTGATAACGATATAATGAAAATAGCTATCGAAACGTCAAGGTAATTTTTCAAATTAATTTCGTTACTAATTGGCATTTTCTCTTACAGCTTGGGCCAAGTGTGTTGCAGGATACCTTCTAGGTGATAGTTCTTGGTTACTTTTTGATAAATAATTCGTTTTTATTGCGAAATGGGACCACTATTTATCAATCTGTAATAAAAGACTTGAGGAAATTCTGTCTTTTTTAAAGACAAAACATTTTTGAGGTGAAATACCCAACAAGGAGTTTGTAAAAAAATTATGGATTAATGTTAATTCATCTTTCATTTACCACTGACTTACCGGGAAGTTCATAACAATCGGTCCTCTGTTTAGTAAAGAATCATAGCTGTAAATGGAATATAAGTTAAATGTATCGGCAAATATTTGCCACACCTCTTAAATTGGAAAAAAACCTAGGCATTGATTACAAGCGAAAATTTGACTGTGAAGTGTAATAATAGGGAATATGACTATCATTGTAGGGGAGCAAGGTTAGTCTCGGAAAGTATATAAAGACAAACGTATACATGGAGAATTATAATTTGATTTGTTTCAAACCAAGTAACTTGTAATCAGGTGAAATGAACTCTTTTGTAAGTAAAGTGACTTACGAAAATCCAAATGTTTCTATTTAGTTAAATGAAATTTGAACGTATTAAAGCATAGACGCTGTTGAGAGAACTGAATAAAATAAATGTAAAATGTGTTTATTCCTTTAGGGTTCTTCTAAAAGATGTAGGATTTCAAGTTTATTTTCTTCAATTAGTAAAACTCAACTTTGTTTTAGGCTGTCATCACTTTTGTCGCCTGTGTGGCTGCAGCTAACGCTGGATGGCTCCAAGGTCCATCCGCTCACATTATTCAAGGACCGAGCAGCAAAACTACCTTGATTGGACCTGAAGGCAGCATCATTTCTGCTCACGCCCCAGGAGGACAAATCGTGCATGAAGAACATCCAGGAGTCATTGCTCACGCCGCCCCTGTTTATGGTCACATTTCTCCCGTAGTCTCTCACTCTGCCCCAGTTGTCGCTCACGCTGCTCATGCTGCTCCTGCTACCGTTGTTGCACACTCTTCAGCTTATGGACATGAAGGAGTGCTGATTGCTGGACCTTCTGGGCAAATCTCAACTGGATACGCTGCTCACGCAGTTCCAGCTTCAGTGCATGCCTATGGAGCTGCCGGTTATGGACATGAAGGCCAATACGTTCCAGATCATCTTGAGTCTCTTTACGATGATGGTTCTTACAAACCTCATGTGTACCATCACTAAGATATAATTGGAAGAAGTTTGCTTCCTAGGCTATTCAGTGGAGACTAACATTACAGGGCATTTTAGGGCGGTTAGAAGTATATTATGGAAATCATTCGATACCTTGTTTGTGATATGATTAACATGTAAAATTGTATTCTTTGTAAATATGTGAAAATAACAATATGGTTTTAAAAAAAATATATGTTTGCTTTATTATCTCCTATGGATAAAACCGGCACGACAATAAATAGTGACATAGATATTAATGAAAAACAAAAATACTATACAATATAACTTTTATCGATCATATCGAACAGTAATTCGATATGTGCCTTTCTTCATTGACGCGTTGTTCTCCAAGGAAATTAACTTAGAAGGACTAGAATATCTATGCGGATTGAATTTAGTTGCTGATTTTGATTTCAGCTGTGAAACGAATATTTTTCTTGATCATTTCAGTTGAATCTCTAATTTGTAACTTAATTACCTTACCTTGTATTAACTTCCTTTTTTAGTTTATTAAATAACTATGCCAGCCAATCCAATTTAACAAGTCCAAATTGTGAATTTAATTAATGTCATTAAACTAAGTAGGTATTTGTGAGCACTGCGTTAATCGACATATACGTAGTTTCGTTCAAATAAACACGCATTTTCGTCTAAATCCTGCCCTTTGTTACTTTACAGCATTATTGTGGATGCACTGCAACTATCATGCAAAACATGGACATTGCTAATTACCAAATTGGTTTTACTTGTATTACCTTCATTTACTATTTAATTGTGGAAGAAGCAACCCACAAACATTTAGTTAAGGCAAGTCATGTGGAGTGTACAGTATTCAATGATGTCTTCCAGGTATTTGGTAAGAAATCCAAGGTTTTTGTAATCGCAGATGGTCAGCTATTTTAGCTGAAGTATTATAATACTGATATTATGATTGCATTTCGAAACAATCTGTCTACTCGTTTGAATTTTAAAGCATTAAATGCGCATCTTGAATTCAGAAGATTCCGGAAATAACTCAATTCTCAATAAGTTGGATATTCATTACTAGATACCCGAGAAACGACGAAAAAATCGCTGACGAAAAAAATACTCTAAGAATCATAACCAAGTTGATTTACAACATAAAATTAAAATTTTTCCTGACTTTGGATATATCGCTGTTTTTCAAATAATTCAAATTCCTCTCAACTTTGTTTTAATTAAAGAAATACAGGGTGACACATTTTCGACGCCCTGCTAGAGAAACTTCTTTTCTTATCATTACGTGTTCAGTTAAACGGACAAAAACCAACAGAATTTTGGGAGCAAATAAAGTTTATTGGACGTATTATTTTTGTTCAGCAGTAACTAAAATAAATACCCCAAATAGTTGCAAAAATATGTAAATTAATGATTAAATTATAACAAGATTTTTAGTAGGCGCCAAGCCAGATCCTAATGAAGTTCTGTGAAACTCAGTATTTGAATGTCCAAAACAAAACAAATATCCGAGCTTTGAATGCGGAATTCAATAGGAATTTAAATCTTACCCAATTTAACAAGGTCCACATTCGCTAGAAATTGACCAGAGATTTCCCAACATGGTACTCAATACATTTATTCTTAAAAAGTTGGAATATTTTAAATCATTTTAAAGTTGAAAACGGCTTGAGATACCTGTAAACTGAAATGTGATAAAAACTAAGTAGCAGCAAATTGAGACACGTTTTCGCTATAACCATTTAAATTATTTCCGTTTTTCCTCCTTCGTTTTTAAATTCGCCGTTCTCTCAGGGGTGACCAGTTACGAGCAATACAATCAACTTACATAAAATAGTCTCTCACAGCTAACTGTTTTACTTTGGGCATTTAGATCCACGGATAAAGTGAAAATTTTACCGTATACCTTTGGTATAGACTCTTTCGGAAATTTGGGGATGGTTTCATTTATTTAGGCAAAAAGACAAGGGGTGATTTACGCAAAAAACCATAACGCAAACGAGCTCCTATTTCGATGCCTATGAGCAGGCTATAGTCGTTAATTCCCTAGAATATTTAGTCGGTAATCCTGCTCGAAGGACCAAACCTTTTACTGAGGTACGATAAAACTTGTGCGTTTGAATCGATATTGCCTTATCGTTAATTTTAATATAAGTTTAATATAAGCTATTGCGGAACGGTGTTTAGTGTTTATTTTAATAAATTGAAGCAAACCGAATAAACACTATCATAATGTTCGAATTTAATCGCATACATTTCAGATCTTCTACCTGGCCATTTTATTCATGAACATCAGTTATGGGGCAGTTCTACCACAGCAGCGTATGGCGACCAACATAGAAGGCCCAAGTAGCCAATCACGAATTGTTGGACCTGATGGTAGTGTAATAATGGCTGATAATCCAGGCGGTAGAATCATCCATCAAGAAACTTTAGGAGTTTTTGAACCTGTTGGACGTTTTGTAGGTGGGTATGTAACCTAGTAAATCTCAAATATTTGGCTTAGACTCATGTGGCGTATGTTTAACGTAGATTCAATATTTCAAGGGCCCCAACTCCTAAACCCAACTGCCTCTGGGCAGCTGGCTCATAAAGCTATAGATGCAGCTATTCTTGGACCTTCTATTGGTGCGGCTCAAGATACACATTCAATTGACCATGGCACGGAAATAGGCGCAGTTTATGCCGCAGATAAGTCAACTGTAGATGTAGAGGCTCATTAAATATATGTTACTTATGGGGTAGATGCTTAATAGAAATAAACGAATTTTTAAATTAATTGTGACACTATTTTTCATTTTAAAACGATATTTTACCATTCGCTTTGCTGCACACAGCTAGCCTAAACATTCGATATTTTACGTTCTGATAGCAAAATATTATTGCTGACTGGTCATTATCCAAACAGTAAAACACACTAATTCTAAGTCTCGACTGGACATAAATCTTCACTAGATCAAACAACAACTTTAAATTAAATTGAATGTTTGTTTAATGCACTTTTTTATGTCGTAATGAGAAACAAGGTTTCGTTGATTCTGACCTCACCGAACAATCACTGTTATTTGGCAAATGGAAGCGTATACGCAAATGGAATATGCGTTAAAAATACTAAATTCGCCACACCTCTCAACAAAAAAAGTGTAGGAAATTCTTGACAGCAAAATTGAACGGTGAAGTGTAATAACAGGGAATAACAATATCTTTGTAGGGGAGCAAGGTTAGTTTCGGAGAGTATATAACTGTATAACATTAACCGTGGAAATTAGAACTTGATTAGCTTCAATCCAAGTACCAAACAAGATGAACTCTTTTGTAAGTATATTAATTCGGTTGAAAATATCTAGATTTTGTCTGTGTTCGCTCTAAGGTAAATTTAATCTATTCCTTCCAGCAACTTCTGACAATTCTTATGAAATAGCTCTGATTTCATCTGAGAAGTTGCTAAAATAAGTATAAAAAGAGTAACTTCTGTATTCAGATGTTCCTATTCTTTTCACAGTTTACTCCAAACATTGTACTTGTGTTGAAACAGCCAGATTCTGGACTAATTGTTTCAAATTTTCTCACTATCTAGGTTGTCATCACTTTTGTCGCCTGTGTGGCTGC
>NW_026018814.1:5024509-5026079 GCF_020466585.1 Dendroctonus ponderosae
TTGGTTATGGACACGAAGGCCAATACGTGTCCGATCATCTTGAATCTCTTTACGATGACGGTTCTTACAAACCTCATGTCTATCATCATTAGAACATTATTTTAAAAAGAAACTTGCTCCCGAGGCTACTGTGTAAAGACCTATATTACAGGACAGCTTAGGACAGATTGAAATATTTTGTTAAAATGTTCTGAAACTCATTTTGTGATATCCGCATTTAGCGTTTAAATAATACTTTTTGTAAAGAGATATAGAAATAAAAATATTTCGATTTTTGAAACATTATTTTGTTTGTTTTTCTCACCCACCGAAAGTACTTAGAACGTTACGAAAGTATAAGCTGTGAAAGCTAAAAGAGTGATAAATAAATGCAGCCCAATTACTCGATAAACGCAATGATTAATTGATAAATAGTTGAATATGATATTGCTAAATAACTTTCTATCTAACTTCTACTTTTTGCTAAACTTGTTCGTTATAACTAACTTTTTTAATCTATTACTGAAGTAATTGACCATTCAAACTTAACAAAAAAGTTAATATAATAGTTATAAATGCTATAAATACCGAAGTCCACAAAATTAAAACACATTGTTTAGTACCAATCAACCATGGCTAAAGGGCGAGTTATTCATCAGAGATTTCATCGGAAGATCATGGAAATGCACTATTTCGAAATTGATCGGAATTTACGAGTATTTATTAGTTATTCAAGACTGAACACCTTTAATAAACAGCACAAATGGCGAAACCATTTATCGTTGTTATGTTGAATTTTCAATAATTCTGTTCATTTTTGTTCCATTTGCGATTATTAAATAATAACTCCAGTTATTGCATTTTTATTAGTTCAATAAATTCATTTTAAAAAAGGTTCTCTGCTGCAAAACCAAGTATGATTCCTGATACTTTTACAAAGAAAATAAACTTGTATTTCCGAAAAGTGTGTAAGTCAATACACCCTTATAAACCTGTTTAAACTGAGAATATTTCAATTACTTCTAACCTTGAAATATAAACAACTGGCCTAGTGATTAAATGGTATGAATGAACTTACTTATTATCTGTATACCAAATTTCACCGATAGAAAGAAAAAGTATTTTTTTAAATCTTTCTTTGTGTTAACTTGTTAAAGAACTGCACCCGTTTGACTTCAGACCTAACATCATATCAAGAGCACCAAAGCAAATAGAAATAAAGCCTGTTTTTCACTACTTTAAATTAGATAGTACAAAATGCATTGCTTTGCTCAATACAAAAGCTGAGCTGATCATTTCGCGCAAAGTTCTTCAAATCGGTCAGTTGTTCAAAATTAAGACAAATACATTATATCCAGTTTATGCCCAGTTCAGCTGACGTAAATCGACAATATTTAAGCAAAGTTTTAATGTGTTCCATCAAAGAATATATAAGCTTACATATTTAGGTTGGACATTATTTAAGCAATAAAGAGTTTCCCTCGTATAACTACCCGTGAGTACTACTGCCTCAGATATGTGAAATTAATATGCGTATCTAGCAAAAGAAAACAATGGTTTAGGAGAGTGACATACATCCACTTATACCGAC
>NW_026018814.1:5027078-5030448 GCF_020466585.1 Dendroctonus ponderosae
GAAGGCAGCATCATCTCTGCTCACGCCCCAGGAGGACAAATCGTGCATGAAGAGCATCCAGGAGTCATCGCTCACGCTGCCCCTGTATATGGTCACGTTGCCCCAGTGGTCGCTCACTCTGTCCCCGTTGTTGCACATGCTGCATCTGCTACCGTTATCGCACACTCTTCAGCTTATGGACATGAAGGAGTTTTGGTTGCTGGACCTTCCGGACAAATCTCAACTGGATACTCTGCTCATGCAGTTCCAGCTTCAGTGCATGCCTATGGAGCTGTTGGTTATGGACATGAAGGCCAATACGTGCCAGATCATATTGAATCTCTTTACGACGATGGTTCCTACAAACCTCATGTGTACCATCATTAAGATTCTATTTTTTGGCAAGTGTGTTGTACATTGCTAGAATGTTTATCTGCACCCGAAAAATAGTAGTAGCTAATCACCCAAATATGCTAATGCAATTTTAAGACTCAACTATTGAAAAGTGTGTATCTACCAATATGCAAAACCAATAAATATTTGACCGATTTAATTGTTTGATTAAGTCGCAATAAACCTGTATTGAAAAATAAACGATGAAACCAGACCATCGATTTGTTTATCCTTGCTTGTTTTGGTTATTATCACTCGTGCTTGTCTTTTCGCATAACGTTTCTACTAAAATGATTGGGAACATTATTAGCTCAGTTTCATCAAATTTTCCGTCAAGAATATAATATCACTACAAAAATGTTTATTGCAAATCGGCTTGAAGAATGCGACTAGTTTGTTTATCTCCCCTAAATGCTAATAAGTTATAAAAGTAATTGCAAGAGCTAATTTATAATAAGTATTTCCTTTTGCCCTACTAAGTGCCTAAAACATAAAATGTGGAAAAAATAAATAAGCAATAAGACTTTTTTAGTTTTTGGATTTTCCACTGTTAACGAATAAGTTGTGTTAGACCATAAATTATTCTATACCTAATGCAGATGTTGTTCTGCGTTAATGTTAATATTTGCTAGAAGCGCAAACACACACACACAAAATATATTAAAGTGTTAAAAAAATAATATTTACAACTACATTGTGACCGCCCGAAATTTTGAATTATTTTATTTTATGGTTTAGAATTCGTAATGAAAAATATATAACAATGTTATTTCCTTCAAACCGTTCTCAAATATTCTCATGCTTATACAATACTACCATACTACGAGACAAACAGGTTCTTCTACCATCTTTGGTTGCAGTTCAACATCTTCTAGATGCCTTGTTTAAATAATTGTTCACTTGGAGTCTTGGTGGAGACCTAAAATATATAATCTATTGCCTCTTAAGTTCAGGGTACTTCGCGATCAGATAAAGTTTACTCTGAGTTGCTGAGCTGACTTAACTGTGGATTTATACTATTTGGGGTATATTTGATTTGATTTGATTTTTCCTCGAAACACTGCATACAATTAAAAGAGTAATTAATTTGAATTTCGAATGATTATACTCCCAATTAAACCACGCGCAAATAGTTAATAATAAAACGAATATTTTATAAAACTGTAATTGCCTCAACGTTCTCCACTAATTAATTTGCAACTCCACTTGCATATGGAGTATTTTAGAATTATCTGCCATATTCGCTATTTCTAYTCRAACAGGATTAATTTSCTAGGCATAACTAGTAATTATTTTATTTAAATCGATATAGATTGATCAATATAATGCTTTAAATAGCCACGAAATGTTTCTTATACAACACAATACCATACAATACAAAAAGTGTACTCAAGTTAAGCAGTTAGGTAATAGCAAAATTTAAATTTCAGCTAGCTAGCAGTACATTAAATAGAAAATATATTAATATAAATAAATATTAAAATATTAAATAGAAAATATATTTCATATCCCGAAAACAAACACAAAATGTAGAAAATATTTAATATGCTAATTACAGCACTGTAATTGGAGTCAACTAGCCAGTAAAATGATTAAAAATCTAGTGAATCTCGCATCGCTTTGATCAAGAAGCCTGAAGAAGTAATTGCTCTTATATTGTCTGAATTTGGTGCTCCGCTGGGCAACTATTTTCACCGGATTGAACTAATTTTGATCATCCTGTATGTAAAGGCATATTATAGTAATTTATTGTACACTGTAGACAGAAGCAGTAAATAAGGGCTGCAGGTTTTTATTTACATTAAAAGTGTGATATGCACATATCAGATCAAACAACTTGCCTAATATAGTTTCARTTGAAATATTGTCTCATTAATGTTACATGTTAGACCATATTTTCCTACATCTGTTGGAGAGTCGCAAATAGGGCGCCACTTTATTGCCGAGCCATCCTATATATAAATTTAAAAAATATGCTCTAATTACTATGTAACAATATGTACCACGCCTTTGACTTTTATGTGATTTGAAGCATAATACGATATAATCATGTGACACTGTAGACAGAAACAGTAAAGAAGGGCTGCATGTATTTATTTACACTAAACGTGTGATATAGCACATATCAGATCAAACAACTTGCCTAATATAGTTTCAGTTGAAATATTGTCTCATTAATGCTACATGTTAGACCATCTTTTCCAACATCTGTTGGAGAGTCGCAAATAGGGCGCCACTTTATTGCCTAGCCATCCTATATATAAATTTAAAAAATATGMTCTAATTCCTATGTAAAAATATGTACCACACCTTTGACTTTTATGTGATTTGAAGCATAATACGATAWAATCATGTGACGGTAAAAATTTTGAAGGATCAAGGAAACTTGCCGCTGAWTTTTTGCAAGGTGAATGTTYGAGTATAAATTATGTATGCTCAACTGAASSAATTATYAATYGATCAATATTCATCTGAAATCAAGTGCAATGAACTCCTTTGTAAGTAYTRTATYATAGTCGTAGTTGTAACTTTGTATTTAAATTATYRTATTTTTTATTAYTATTTTATTTGGTTGCATTAGTTRCRAGTGCTARTTTTAATTAATTCAACTTMTTTGGYGCATTTGCCAACCTGCAATATTTTGTATTATTTAGGTGGTCATTTCCATCGTAGCCCTTGCGGCTTTTGCCAACGCTGGTGTCCTAGTTGGACCGTCAGCTAAGATCATTCAAGGACCCAGCAGTAGGACTACCTTGGTAGGACCCGAAGGAAGTGTTATCTCAGCGGTCGCCCCTGGAGGTCAAATCATCCACGAAGAGACCCCCGGAGTGGTTGCTGAAGTTGCCCCAGTTGTGTCTTACGCAGCTCCAATTGTTGCTAGACCCGCCCCAGTTATAACTTATGCAGCCCCAGTTGTCGCACCAGTAGCTCCAGTTGTAGCCAAAGCTTCCACCGTCGTTGCCCACTCATCAGCTTACGAAAGTGACAGTGTGGTTGT
>NW_026018814.1:5031068-5031216 GCF_020466585.1 Dendroctonus ponderosae
GGATCTTACAAACCCCACCATTAGATTTGCAGCAAAGGATTGTGTGTAATTTAGTACTGTGTGGCTATGTATATATTTCTTTTAGTGTCAATGGTACTTGAAAATTATATTTCATGACTCCCACCGAACTGTTATTTTAGTTTCATTG
>NW_026018814.1:5031517-5031779 GCF_020466585.1 Dendroctonus ponderosae
AAGTGATACAATTAACTAGTAAATTCAATGCTAGTTTCGTATATTTGGAGAGGTCAATCTTGACCTTTACAACAATACTAAAAAAGCAATTAAGAAATTAAATTGCAAATATGTCTGCTTGTAGAAACTGTTTATTAGAATTATAAGTAAATATAATTAACCTTCTTCGATTGTTAAATGCTCAAACAGCTCCTCAACTAAATAGTGAAATTCGCTAATATATAATAGTTAACTTGCATTAAAGAATAACCGAACGGATAAC
>NW_026018814.1:5032638-5039031 GCF_020466585.1 Dendroctonus ponderosae
GATAGCATAATGGCCCCAATATTAGATAATTGTTTTTATAAATAGTATCTTTTCGAAGATACACCCCGTTAAAATACTGTAGTTTTTCTCGCGTTTGCCTCAGAGCTTTTCACGTAGTTAACGGATTCAGGTTAAATTTGGTACACAAATACTCCTAATTACGTTCCACATTCTACTAAAGTTTTAAGCGCACAGTTAACAAAACTGCGAAGAAAGAAGTGCGTTTTCTGTACAACCACCCTCTTCCTTTGTTTGAAAACATCAACAAAAAATATATTCCATTAAAACACCTTCATAGGTCAATTCCCTGATTTAATTTGCAATTCTTTGCCTCCTGGCTCGTCTTTAGATGTCTGATTTATTTAATAAAATTCAAGAAAATGTAGAGCCCCATTCACCATAGTCACAGAAAGCCATAGAAACCCAAAAAGATTTTGTGAATACTAACGATTGAACCAATTGTTTGTCATTCATTAAAATAATGTATGTTCCGAATGCGATTTTAGTCGGATGAGTGATTCAACATTAATACGAACAAAGCCGAAGAAATCTCATTTCAACGCCTTCCATACTCGAAACTATGCGATTTAAAGAACAATTTATACCAGTTAAGGACATTATTTCAACTTGTTCTATCGGTTCCTGAAGTTACCAAGATAAAAATTGAATCATCCTCAAAAATGATGAAATATACATTTTTCCAATATTTGCTATAGATAGATATATAAAATTTTAATATTTTTAGATACATTTGTTAACATATTGCCTAACTGTTTTAAGCTATTATGTGTTATCAGTTACTAACTCACGATTATTAGAATATCCGTTAGCAATCAAGTATCAAATATACATTACGATGTTGTTGACACCGACACATTTCCTCTACCAATGACCAAAAACATATATTTTTTGTTTTAAAAGCTAATTTAAATAATAACCAAGTATCGAAATATTTATTTGCATTTGTTAAAAAACCACTCCTTTTTATATTCAAATTACTAAAATAATGTGCTATAGGAATACGATCACAAAATATTTTGAAGGATCAAGGAAACACCGCTTATTTTGAACAAGGTTAATACACGGGTATAAAATGTACATTGCTAAAAGAAATTATTATCATTCGATTACTATTCCAATCAATCAAGTGCAATGAACTCCTTTGTAAGTCCGATATGCGCTTTTTATTAATTTATAGTTTATTAAATGAGTGAAGAGCAAAATTATAAAATGTTTGAACTAGACGCTAAGTAATCGATTGCCGAAACCTATGCTTTTGAGAATATTTTTTCTTATCCTTATTCCAGGAATTTTAATTGAAATTCTAGCTACTAATGTTTACTTTCTTCCAGGTGGTCATTTCCATTGTAGCCCTTGCGGCTTTTGCCAACGCTGGTGTCCTGGTTGGACCGTCCGCTAAGATCATTCAAGGACCCAGCAGTAGGACTACCTTGGTAGGACCCGAAGGAAGTGTTATCTCAGCCGTTGCCCCAGGTGGTCAAATAATTCACGAAGAAACCCCTGGAGTGGTTGCTGAAGTTGCCCCAGTTGTATCATACGCAGCTCCAATTGTTGTCAAAACCGCCCCAGTTGTAACTTACGCAGCCCCAGTTGTCGCACCAGTAGCTCCAGTTGTAGCCAAAGCTTCCACAGTCGTTGCCCACTCATCAGCTTACGAAAGTGACAGTGTGGTTGTAGCTGGACCTTCAGGATCTATTGTAATTGGCAAATCAGCACATGTTGCTCCAGTTGTTGCTCATTCAGCGCCAGTTGTTGCTCACGCTGCTCCAGTTTTGACCTATTCAGTACCAATCCTATCTCATGAAATCGATAACAATGGCCACGAGGGTCAATATGTTCACGACCACAGTGAAACTTTGTACGACGACGGATCTTACAAACCCCACCATTAGAGCTGGACCAAAGGACTGCAGTAAACCTAGATTTGAATGTTAAACATGTGTCATAACCGCATAATTTAGTGCTATGTTCCAATGTATATATATTTCTGCTAGTACCAATGGTACTTCAACATTAAATTATTTGACTTCCGACCAATTGTTCTTTAAATTTCATTGCAAATCCTGCGCATAAATATTCTGCCGTCCTGCGGATTCAAAACAAGCCAATGATACAAATTACTTTAAATCATAAACGAGCAATCATAATTTTGGCATGGTGCATTATGTACATACACAAAATAATTAAGTTTTGTTCTGAGGTATTAAAATAACTTTGGATTTTCTCAACAGAGGTGGCGGTTTCATTGAATGATGAATTATGTTTTGAACCCTTACGACGATACTAAAAACGAAATTAACATACTGGTTGGGAAAACATGCATATATCCTGCAATAACAGACCTAAGCTTAATGGAGGTTTCGAATTTTAAAACCGAGAGGGACAGTACGCATTTATGGGCTCTCCCAAATGACCAGAAAACTAAGTCAATTCACTTATAAATAATAGGTATCCTGAGCTGAAAAATAACCAATACCCTTCAATGAAAATAATAATTTATCTAGGGCAGGTTTAATTTGCTAGGTCACAAGCGAATATCTAAGGGCATTTTCTGAGCACAGTGCTCAGTACATTTTCCAGTTATTGTGTGTATAAGTATATGTATATAAGTATGGGCCATAAGCATTTGATATGTTGCTATAACAATTGATATTAACTTTTGTCGTACCATAGCAAGATAACATTAATCACAATTCGGATGTCATCTTTAGAGGGTAGAAATAAAGGGTGAAAAGTTCTATTTGTGCAACTCACGCTACAGTTGAAGAAAATCATTGCTTGTTTGCTAAATCTTCAATTTGAAGATTCCTCCTGCCATTTCTAAATAGCCAACAGTTCTTGTTCAGATGAAAAAATGCAGATTTCTAAGGTGGTGAAAGCTTTTTTGTAAGAACTAATTCTGTAGTTTAATCAAGTGCAAACGGAGGCCAGTGATTTCAAGATAACTGCAGTCTAGTCACTTCGATAGTGTAGTTCCCTATTCATATTGTCAAAAAGTTGATATATATTTTTTTAAATTATAATCAGATTTGGTAATGCAAATAACATTAGCTTTAGTAGCTTCGCCCGGTATTTAGAAAAAAGACGTTAAGCCTCGAAAAAAATGTTAAAAGTGAGTAACGAAGGAAGATACACATTTCACACCCTTCATCTTAATCAACATTGAATGGGATAAATGCACAAAAAGTACTGAATGCTTGCACTACCACAAATAAAACTTTAAGCATTATCTCATGGGAAAGCATCTCCATGTAGTAAGCACTTTAAGATGGAGACGATAGAGCAAAAACTTCGATCTTCCAAGTACATGCTTAAAATCTAGGAAATTTAGGCGTAGTTTATGTTTTGTGAGCCAGAGAAAATATCAAATAATTTTAAGCTTTGTGAAAGTTGTACYTAAAAGTCAAAAATTTGCCAAAAATTTGCCAAAAGCTTCTTTTCATGCTTCTTTACTTATKAAATATGCAAGTCCGGATCAGCCGAATAGTTACTTATTTTTGTCTCRAAACAACGAGCATGAAAATATAAAAAATGAGTTACYTCKCTWAGTAGAGAGTTACTGCAACAAATAAAATAGGCACTTGCTATTTTCAAGAACATACTAAACATTCATAAGAGTACTTTTTCTTTTTTTTTCTAGAACTTACCAYCTTTTAAAACTACATTGTTATGCACSAAAATKGAGTAWTTGATTTAATTACCACTCTGGCACATCACGGTATTCCAGATTCTGCCGCGTCACAAAAAAGCTTCAGTTCATAYTATATAAGGTGCAAAATGAYCAAGTCCTCAAAGACAATAATGAAGAAAGTAAATAGATTGAAGAAAACGAAAAATGGAAATAAGTCTGCTAAAAAATTACGTTGGATAATAATATTAAAAATTAAATAGTTAAACAAATTAAACTACGAAATTAAATAGGAAAAAAATTTGAAGCTTTTTTATAGATAAAGGCTCTGTGAAACATTGATCAACAGTCCTGTACAACAATGTACTCGCGGACATGTATAAAATCTTCGATTTATCTCACTAGGCAATTCAGGCTTTAATAAACGTTTCAGTTTTATTGTTAAAAATATAGTTTTTACCTGATAAAACAAGTTTGAGGTGCGCATTTAACTAAACACCTACTGTCTACATTATCACTAGTTTTCTTTCAGATGAAAACCACACCTTTTCCAATTTTAATTGGGGTCAAATTCTATTGAAATGCTATACCGAAAATTTTGTAGGATCAAGGAAACTTGCCGCTTATTTTTAACAAGGTTAATGCATGAGTATAAATGGTGTGTGAGTGATTGAAACTATTATCAATCGATCAATCCTCAAGTCAAATCAAGAGCAATGAACTCCTTTGTAAGTATGAACAGTATTTTATGTATACATCTCTTAGGGATGAAAAATAAATCTCTGAACCACACATTAAAATCCGATATTCGCTCTGTACATTCGAATATATTAGTAGCTCCATTTATTTTCCCTTATTTTTGCTAATTTTAATTGAAGCTCTATCCAATGATATTTACTTTCTATTAGGTGGTCATTTCCGTCGTAGCCCTTGCGGCTTTTGCCAACGCTGGTATCCTAGTTGGACCATCAGCTAAGATCATTCAAGGACCCAGCAGCAGGACTACTTTGGTAGGACCCGAAGGAAGTGTTATCTCAGCTGTCGCCCCTGGAGGCCAAATCATCCACGAAGAAACCCCCGGAGTTGTTGCTGAAGTTGCCCCAGTTGCGTCTTACGCCGCTCCAATTGTTGTCAAACCCGCTCCAGTTGTAACTTATGCAGCCCCAGTTGTTGCCCCAGTAGCCCCAGTTTTAGCTAAAGCTTCGACCGTCGTTGCCCACTCATCAGCTTACGAAAGTGACAATGTGGTTGTAGCTGGACCTTCAGGATCTATTGTAGTTGGCAAATCAGCACATGTTGCTCCAATCGTTTCTCATGTTGCTCCAGTAGTCGCTCATGCTGCCCCAGTGCTGACTTACTCAGCACCTGTTGTATCTTATGATATCGACAATAATGGTCATGAAGGTCAGTACGTACATGATCACAGTGAATCCTTGCACGATGATGGATCTTACAAACCTCATTATTAAATAACACGCTTTGATGTATATTTGTAAATATCTTGCCATACTTAATGAAATAAATCACAATATTTATTACATTAGTACGCCTGTGTGTCTCATTGAAATCGAGCTTAGACAGTCTATTCATATGAAAAGATTCATATGACATCTAAGTTAGATGAAACGCGCTTGCAGATTGAAATATTATAACTTATAATATACGAACTAAAACGAAAGCAAAACGTGCTTCATGTTTCCATAAATTAATTTATTTAGTAATCTATATAAAAGTAGTTACTAATATGCTTAATTTCGATAGAAGTACGTCATATTTACGTTCTAAACCCATTTTGGAAATAAATAAAAACTTCTACTTGTGCTTAATGGATTTTTGAATCGCACTATGAATTGGAAGACAAATTCGTAACGTTAATAATCATTTAAAATACTAAGTGTTGCGACGAACGTTAATTAGAGGGCATGGAGTTTTCTACAGATTAGTTTAAATAGAGCTTATTTATTCGTAGAAACATATGCGAAGAGCAGAGCTGCTTCTCCTTGTCCACAGATGTCATAGACACACTGAAAAAATTAAAAAATACTTTTATCTACCTACGTCTATTCCCTTCCAAAAACGATTTTCTTTTCACTCTGGAGTCTATCCGATGCTAACAACCGACAGTATATAAATAAAAAGAATCGAAAAGTTTATGAAGTAGATATTTCAGATGGGTCAAGTCTCGTAAATGGCTTATATCGCAGGTTCAGTACGAATTGCCTTACCTTCACTATATATAATAAATGGAAGGCAATCTTGCCTCAACCCACAGAAATATTCCCTATGCTGCGGCATTAACCGTGAGATTACGGAGCAACATTGCCAAAAATGCCAATGCAACTAATATTTTTTTCCTTCGAAGTGGCTAAAAAATGTGTTCGAGTATTAAAAATAAATCGGATGAAATTGTTTACTTCAAGGTCTTCAAATTGAAAACGTTGGTTTTCATTTGAGGACTTTGAGGACGAAGATTATTGAAAGAACCAACCTAAACTAATTTTGTGTTTTTCATTATAAGAAAAGTATATTGTGGATTAAATTTTACCAGAAAATCACAAAAGGTTACCAGTCTTTAGAAAAGGTCCGCTGGCTTTGTTTATAACTGAAACAGGGCACTTGAAATAGTTTATAACAGAAAATCGAAATTATATGCAAATTTTTCGGATATACTTTTTAATACAATGATGTTTATAGATAAGTTCTATATTGTTGAGGCGGATTCATTTTTTACAAACTTCTTTTTG
>NW_026018814.1:5039639-5078403 GCF_020466585.1 Dendroctonus ponderosae
TTTGGCGCGTATTTGGCTATGCAATTTTGCTTAGCAATTGCTTTTGCATTGCCATTATAATTTTAATATCGGCATGCTTTTTGACTAACATTTAATTATTACGAGAAATACTAAGCAATTTAAATATTTTAATATTTTTAAAAGTATCTGCTTGTATATTGGACGAGGGAAGCTGATTTATTATGACTATACTGACTGAAGAAATCTCGATAAAATACGAAAACAAGACAATGTCCTACCTTGACAGCTAAAGTGAGTAAAAAAACGAATGTCCTACGCCCGTACTTAACTGAAGCACGTGAAAATCCGGAATTCGCGGGCTGGAGACAAGGACGAAGATTTTGTATAAAAAGCATCTTTTAAATCAGACCAGCCACAGTCAGTCGCGTCTTCACATCGCAAAAAGTCACCATGAGCCAAATCGTAAGTTTGTTAAATAATGTATTTGATTAAAAATCTTACTTAGATTATTTGATCTTTTGGTTCAACGCCTAGAATTATTATGTATGCGAAGAACGATTATTTTATTTTTCTGATTTAAAAATCTTTCTAGCTCACCGGTATGTTAGTTAAACAAAACATTTCAACCAATTTTCAGAAAATATAACGAAACAAAACAAAATATTTAAAAACTCTCGCATTTTTCTAAAACTAACTTATTATTTAGTTAGCTGTTGATTTTCTCTACTTAAAATTTTATACCTACTTTGCCACTAATAAATCATATGCTATTGTTCATTTCAGCATCATATTTTGTATACACCTATCATATTGGCTATACACTTTTCGTATTTACTTCGCATTTTGATATCGGCAGGGCTTCTACCACTTTAAACATTCGATTAGCAGCTTTATAAATTTTATGACAAACTCTTAGTGGCTAAAAAACTTTCCTTATTTTGTCGTTTTCTTGATTCCCCTTTCACTTCCCTTCAACTGCTGAACCTAGTTGTATCAAATTGGTTTAAGTTTATCGGGTTTCAGTTTATCAAGGCAACTAAATGGCAAAGTCTTAAAAATAATTGAAAATATTCACAATTGTGTTCTGGTCCCAGAATCTATCCCCTCACTACACTTTGATTTTTAAAATTATAAAATCTTGTTGCTTGCATATATCAGCAAAAACCTGAGAAAAATTTAACTCTCTCACTTGCACTTCACTATTCAGGTTGACCATTTTTACGCACTAAAATCATTTCTGTTTCGATAACCCCAAAGCAAAATGCGTTGCTAATTTTTCTATATCAATATTCTGTAATTATTTATAGGTATTCGTTGCCCTTTTTGCCTGCTTGGCCATTGCAAATGCAGGCACAATCTTAGCTGGTAGCTCAGCTAAAATCATCCAAGGGCCGAGCACAAGGACCACTGTAGTTGGTCCTGATGGCAGCTCCATCTCGTCCTCCTCTCCCGGAGGCTCCATCATTCAAGAAGACATTCCCGGAGTTGTGGCTGAAACTGCCCCGGTGATTGCAGCCGCTCCTGCTGTAGCCTACTCCGCGCCAATCGCTTACTCCGCACCAGCTACTCAAATAGCCTACTCAGCTGCAGCTGCTCCCATCGCCTACTCCGCTGCGGCTGCACCGCTGGCCTACACCGCTGCAGCTGCTCCATTAGCCTACTCCGCTGGAGCTCCTTACGTGGCAGCCTATTCAGCTCCATTAGCCTACCAGGCACCTCTTGCCTACTCTGCTGGCCCTTTGGCTTATTCGGCTGGACTTGTAGCTGAGAAGCAATTGGACACCGTTGTAGCTGGACCATCTGGAACTATCGCCACCAGCAAAACTGTGAACCGTCCAGCTTTGTTGGCTTCCCCACAAGTTTATGCTGCTGGAGTTCCAGCCTACTATCTCTAAGATGCCTGATCCATGCTGCCTTATTTATTGAATAGCGTAAAAAACCGAAATACATTTGCAAAAAATCGCAATAAGAACATAGTTGAGTTTGTTTCATTTTTTTTGCATCACATTACTACGAAATTTTGAGTATAGAAAACTCAAACTGTTCTGTGTGAAAAATAGAGCATTTCTGCTGGTTTGAACCTGACACATCGGACTGATTCTTCAATGTATTCTTAATTTTGGTTCGCAAAGTTTCCGAAAAATATTTAAATGTTTCTTGTAATATATATAATAGTTACAACCCAATAGTGAAGCTTTCGGTTGAAATGAAATTCGAGAAAAATAGTGAGGATATATTTGTTCTTCGAACTTTGAACGAAATCTTCTCCTAACAAAATTGATTCAAGTTTTGCATAAAATTGTTACAGATAATACATATTATGCATAAATATGCTGATACAGGAGTATCGATATGGAACCTTATTCTGTTCGGTCCACCAGATTGAAATTGACGGTTCAAGGTTGAGAATGGCTCAACTAATTATTCTTCAGCGCTGAAAGTAGCACTTTCACACTATTTTAATTATTCCATCAATTTAGGATAGGAAAATACAGAAACATTGACGAAATGAGTTGGATCCATTTATCCAAGTAGTGTCATTGTATACTACAATTTTAAACTTGAATGAATCAAATGTATAATGAGCCAATTCAACGCTATATATGCATTTCAACCGACTCCTACCAGGTCGGTATTCCGACCAGCAAAAAATATAACTAATCATTCCAAGCATTACGCTGCAAATAAGAAAAATGTAATTTTCGTATAAATTCCAATTAAGATTTCGGGGTGTAACATGTACTTCACAAAGGTTTACGCTGTTCACGGAACTTGATCATTACACCGTAAAAAATCGGACAGGAGCAAGGACGATGAATACCTTTGGTATAAATAGTATTTTTATTTTTCAGAATATCATAAGTCGATAGTAATTGATCAAGTCAACAAAGAACCTGCCATCAATATGAATACAATTGTAAGTACCATTTATTTGAATGTTTGCCCACTTCGTATAAAGAAAGAATATAACTGAACTGAACAATTGATTGTCTTATAATAGTTTAATTCTTAGTCATTTAAAATAAAATTAGCAAAATTAAGTGAATAAAAATTAATTTGATTAAGGTAGCTCCGAACAGATATTACGGACTAATCGATTTAAAAGTAAAGGTTTTTGTATCAAGTTTTGTCAACTATACAAGATTATTCAGAAAATTTTAGAGATAATTATGCAGTCGCGTGAGTATATTGTTGGCTGCCTACTAAAAGATTTAATTGTTTAAAGAACTACTTCGAATTTTGTGATTCAAAGATACATTAATAGTATTTTTTGATTAGTCAATACGTTTTTTACATTTACATCTATAGCATTAAGCGGAATAATAAAACACTGGATAAAACTATTGCAAACAGAGATAAAACGCAATTTAATTTGTGTATATGTTATATATTAATTCATTCACTAAAAATAATTTAAATGTATCTCAGCCTGGAATTTTTCTTTTGATGAGGTGGCGCTTTGATTCCATAGTGAAAAGCTCAAAGACTATTCACTTTGGTTTGTCAAGTTTTTTAGAATTATTTATGGTCCTTTAAACATGATTTTCATATATATTTGGTGTTCGAACCTATCCTAAAKTTTCAATAATTGCTTTWGGAGTTATTGTTTTTGAAGCTGTAGGTTTTAAGTAAAATTTTATAAATTTATTGTACACTACAAAAATAGTAGTAGCAAATATTRTCAGAGCGTCTGCAAATTGTGGTATATCCATCATGCATCCATATCAGACAACTTATTTGYTGTTTTATTTATTAGCGCCAGCATCGACCKTTAGTAACCTGGAAGACATCCAGCGAAAAGTATGATAAATAGATTCTTGTTGATTTTGTAGCACACATTCTGCTGTTTTAAAACTATCCAACTAATTCAAAATTTTTGCAGACATTCACTGCCTTCTTCGCGTGTCTGGCTGCAGCCAATGCAGGATATTACAGTCCTTCTGCGGAAATCATCCAAGGACCCAGCAGCAAAACCACCTTGATTGGTCCAGAAGGCAGCATAATCTCCGCCTATGCTCCAGGTGGAAAAATTTTGCACGAAGAACATCCTGGATATGTCGCTGAGACTGCTCCAGTTCAGGCCTATGCGGCACATTCGCCAGTTGTCTCCTACGCAAGTCATGTTCCAGTTGCTACCTATGCTGCACATTCTCCTGTTCTTGCCTCTGCGCCCCTTTCTCTAGCTTACTCAGCGCCTCTGGCTCTTGGTCATGAAACTCATCTGAGCAAGTACGGCAGTCAGATTTCTCATGGAGGTTATGCGGCCCCTGTGTCTTCGTATGCTGCATATGCTCCCGTTGTGTCATCTGATTATGGTTATTATGGTGGAGAGCATGGAATTTACGGTGGAGAACATGGAGTTTACGGTGGAGAGCACGGACTGTATCTTTAAACGCTTGTAGCATTAAGTATATTCTAATGAACATTTGCTGTTTTATTCTAATGTTAAGCTATTTGTTAATAAAGTTATGACTTTCTTTTCTGAGATATACAAATTGCTTTTATTTCCTCACGGGATTGCAGTCAAATATTTCAAAACAAATCCTTAGCTAACCTGCCATACCTATACTATAATAAAAGTCCCTCAAAGTCCATAAACTTTTTTGATTCATGCATGAGAAAGGAAAAAGTGGATTGGTTGCTCTCAATATTAAAATGTAAGCTCAGACATAAACCTGACTGTTCGTTGTTTTATTTGCGTTGTCTCCTATCCATTTTCTTTCTGAACTGAACTAACAAACGAAGCAACAAATCTCGTATTTTAAACATTGTGACCGCTCAATATGAACTAATTGCAGAAGTTACATGTATCGTATTTAATATGTTTTTGCAGCATACTAAGTTTTAATTATTATTATTAGAAACAAGGTCTCCATATTGGTCACTAGACCAGGAAGAACTCGAACTCGTTCATTCACCACCTAATTGTCACAACAATTCAACCTATTAATAAAGTACAGTAAATATGCAAAAAAATATTGTTAACTTGCACTACTTACTCATTCAGATTTTATAATTTATTAGTCACTAATATACATATCGCAAAAAACACGGAACTGAAATATGCTCCTGAAAAATGCAAAACCCTTTCAAATTATTATGTTGCGAATTTCTTCATTATCATTCTGCTATTTTAAAAAGTAAATATTTGTAATCAGTAAACGGAAAATATTTAAAAGATTTTCCTTTGAAATGGTGCAAACAGAAAAGCAGAAGGGTTATTTTCAGCCCCAAGTTTTGTGCGGGAAATGAACGCCATCGTAAATTAAAGGAAAATTTACGATGCTGAAATGTTTCGGTGAAAACAGCAGGATGCTTATAAAATCAGCCTGGTAGATTTCGGAAATTTAATATTGTAGAAAAATCCCATCGACTTTGAACGAGGAGAAGAAAATTGAATATAGTAAACCGGTATATTTTTAACGGATTTCTTATGTATTGGAAGGGTGTAGATTTATTTCTCGCTGTCTTGGATAAAATAAATACGGCCGTGCCAAAAATGTTATCTAATACAGAATAAGACAGGGAAGTAATGAAGTTAAACGAACGAAAAGACGCCTTGAACTCTATACTTTCTAAGTGATGATTCGTCGCTGGTGTAAACATGTAACACTATTATTAAAAACTAATCTTCGTCACTAAAACGTACAGAATTCTTCAAATAACTGAATGAATT
The DNA here is from genome assembly GCF_020466585.1 of Dendroctonus ponderosae. Lineage (NCBI taxonomy): Eukaryota > Metazoa > Arthropoda > Insecta > Coleoptera > Curculionidae > Dendroctonus > Dendroctonus ponderosae. The sequence continues at coordinate 5,045,278 of NW_026018814.1, forward strand.
TCATTTGTGTTTTACAGAGCATATTTGCTTTGGTTATTCGAGTTTCATTCGTCGAGCTAGAGTCAAGCGTTTTAGTTAGCTTTGTAATAAGGCGGTTTGTCCTCGTCAAGGAAATCTTGATATAAAAAAATTGAAAATTTAATTGACGCAAGAAATATTTTAATGTCCAAACTAAACAAACTTTTTGTCGGTGTTACTCTATCTTGATAATAACACATTCGATTTTTGTTAACTGAAGCCCGTAACAAACATCCACCTAAGTCAAAGTATCCATCCATCCTATAAACCCATAAACGTAAAAAATCAATATTTTTTATGGAACGTATTTGGCTTAATTAATTTGCTTTTAACTCTGAAACGAGCCAATATATCGATTTGTCCTTTTCACGTTTTTTACTGGTAATTTATTACGTACTGGTAATCTACTCCGGTTTTAATGATTTTTAACAAGTTTTCAAGTGCAGTTTCATAATTATGGAGGCTGATTTTTATTTTCGATATAAAATAAACAGGGCTCTGTATTAAGTTTTAACGAGCGAAGTGCGCTCCTTGACAACTGATTGGCTCTAGACTGATTATTTTATGTTTTAATCCCACAAATCAACGAGAAGCTGTAGCGAACTTAAGTTTTTTGCGTTGAATAGATTCATACAACTTTATTAACATCAATTCGGCAATTTATTTGTTCATTAACTTGTGCGTCAAAATGATGCAGATTAGCCAAACAAGTAAACAGTTTTAATGTGTAATTACGGAAATCTGATCGTCCTAGAACCAAAATATACTTTGTTTTCACTGAATTATGATCTTTATGCTGAAATATTTATCGGTAATCCGATAGCATCAAAATCATTTGGAATATACTATGTGCATATCTAAACTGTAAAAGCCAACGAACCTTGTAACCATTGAATCGAAAATATTCTAGACACAATAAAAAGGCAAAAAAACCGAAACATGGATCAGCTAATTTAAAAAAAAGAGATGTAAAGTCGGGTGAAATATTCAGAAAAGCATTTTGGCTTTAGCACACCCCACATTTTCATCCGTAAATAATTCGTATTCTTTTGGGGGATATTTCATGAAAAGCAACTCACATATTCAAGGCTCATGGATATATCCGCATTTAGGAATTGTCTTTGGGACTTTGAGTTTCAGAGATTTGAAATGATACTAATAAATCGCTATTGTATCGGTTAAGGGACTGTGTAAAAAGTAAAGGCAACATGCAGGATATTAACAGTAGTATAAGGATTTGGCTAAATTATGACAATATTAAAATTTAATAGATCGCTCTTTGTCTGCGTCTGAAATCACTCTAACGTGCAAGAATTTAAAAGGAGTTTTTCAAATAAATTTAGATGATACAAGGTGTTTAATGCAAAAGGAGCATTATTTTAACCATGTATTCTAAGCCTGGAAATAACTCTAGTTTGCCATATAAGCGATAGCCGAAAAATGCTTCGTTACGGATTTACAGGGTGTTATTTCAAATTTAATAGCAAAAAATCAAGATCAATAGCTAGGAAAGGCAGATGTTTTGCAACAAATTAATTTTGTTAATTTTTGCCTGGATTTTACCAAATTTGGTAAAGAAAAAAATGTGCGCCACAGTATTTTTTAATTATTACAAGTATTTTTCAAGGGCCTTGATGGTGGTATTTCAAATAAGAATTATATCTTGTATGTTTTTGTGACGACAAGCGGTTAAGAATCTAAAGTAAGATTTGTGGTAGGTGACCACGTGATGAGAGTGTTCTGTTAAAGTCATGAATTTTATAGTACCAGTTCTTCTTTAACAAATTAGGTAGCGTGCAGGTTTGCACGCCCCTGGCAAAAATTATCAATCTTAATATTATCAATAAAAAAACTGATCTTTGGAAAGTTTGATTAAAACATTTTCATGCGTTTTGAAGAAATTGTTAATTTTTCACTTTTTAAATGAAATTTCATCACCCTCTAAATGCGTAATGAACTATTTTTAGGTATCGATTACTTAGCAAACTAGGGTTATTTTCGGACGTAGAATACGTGGTGAAAATAATTACCCTTCCTCATGAAACACTTTGTATATACCAATTATTTATAGTTTCAATTATTAACTTTTTTGCATCGTGCAAAGCTCAAGTGATATTACTTCATTCAAACGTCATCTATGAATAATTATATTGAGGCTTCCTGTTACGTTCTTGTTGGTCTGTTGCGGAAATCTGCCTTCGCCTCAAGCATTCGAAACTGGCGAGATTCTGTAGGTATAATATCGGAACACGAATTCCTCCCTAATAATATGAAGGTGAACAATAAATCTCCTACAAATGTTTAAAACGTTCAGATGCGGCTGATAACATCTATTCTTTTGTTATATTTCTTCTACAAATGAACCTAGAAAGACCACTTTTGATAATGCAACCATTCATAATGGTTATCGCCTGTATAAATTTCCACTAACAATACTATATTTCAAAAGCTTCCTGGTCGAGATTGGGCGTGATTAAGCCATGGCCAGGTCAGGTGCATGTTTGCTTCCAAATTGATTTCATATAATACTTTGCGGAGGTTGATCCTCATTGTCGTAGATACTAGTCGTAATTAATCTTCCTAATGAACTTAAACCAAATCAATGCTATTGTTGACGAAGGCTATAAATATTAATACCCAATGAATCAAAATTATTTGAGAAGTAGACGGGTTAATATTAATAATTTTTACTTAATTGCATAAGTATATTGATTTTGTATTATATATTGTTGTGTAATTTTACATGTCCCTTGCTTTTAGTGTTTGTTTGTTTAAGTTTTCTACACTAGTTAGTAGTAGTAGAGTTACTACACTTCCAATAGTCATCATTGGCGCCAGGTTATCTAAAAGTTGATATTTTCGGAAATATAGCGTGTTAGTCCAGTTTACAGAATTTCCATTCTTAACAAATCACCCTAAGTATTATCGTCAATCTGCTTAATAAACGAAAATTGAATAATGACACAAAAAAATTAAAAAGTCTGAAGTTTTAAAAAAAATACAACTTAGAAAATTATTACTGTTCTAGCTACTGTAACAATGCAATCTTGATAGTCTTATGATAAATTAAATCATAGCGGCAAGTTCAGGGTTAATGTCGACAGATTTGTGGTTTCATAATGAGGCCATTATGCTAATCTTTACGGAGGCAGTAACTCATTACACCATCGCTTACGATAACAATTAATATCTTTAATGAACTGAAGGTGGCATAGTTACAAACGATTTTCCATATAGAATAGATAATTCCGTGTTTATACACTGAAGACACAAAATCTGCATAGTAAGATTACAAAATCTGCATAGAGTTAGAGTTTCGTTTTGATAATTTCCCACCTAAGTTTGAATTGTTTGGATCAAGCTGCATTAAATACGTTGCTATTAAAGTTCTTTGATATTTTTTTCATAAAATTTCACATTTTATTAAGAAATAAAAGTAGTAAAACTGCTGACATCGGCATCGTATCCTTGAAGTATAAGAAGGGGTTCAAATAAGTTTTAAAACCTGAACGCAGCGGATATTCCTTAAAAAAATAGGCTGTTAGACAAAAGCCGGCGTAGTTTTACATTAATACTAACTCTCGACAAGATGGTGCCCCAGAGAACTATTTCAGATTTTCCCAAAATTACTTGATCTTTTAGCAGGAACGTTCACTAACCAAAAGGCCTGAATTTCAGTTTCAGATTCCTTGCTGTGTATAAACCTCGACAGATTAATTACTGCAATTTACGAACAGAACCTGGAGTGCTCGGAATCGGTTTTTGGAAAGTTTCATAACTATAGTCAGAATCAGCAAACAAAATTTTTATAAATTATTCTTAGAAGTAATTTCAAACAGCTGGAAGTAATTACTGTCGTGATGTTATCCCGAGTTAAACTATAAAATATTAACTGCTATACTTTCGATCCTTATCGAGTTCTCAGTCGAAACTATGCTTTAAACTGTGTAATGTGATAGTTGTGTAAATAGTCGACACAAAACATATATTCCCTTAGAAAAATATATAAAAATGCTCCAACAATTAGAAATAATATCAGAGAAAGAGGCTGAGAAAGTGTAGGCTTGAGAATCTGATTCAGAACTATAAGGGACACACGTCTGGAAATTTTTGTAGGGTACTAAAACTGATAATATTAAATGTTCGTTCGGATCGGAATAAACCAGAATATCTTTGAGGATTATATAGGTATTCAAAAACATTCAAAAGTGAAAAAGTTTTACTAAATACTTTGAAATCCATGGCCCATGTTGTGACTGAGCTGCTTTATCCCAATTAACAAGTCGATGTGGTCAAATGTATCAGAACTGTTTACGGTTTGCTAAAAATCTACTAAAGCAAATGGCCAATAAATTTGGGGATCTACACTTTCCAGAATCAGAATCTGATAAGTTCAAGCCAATATAAACGCTGTTTCGTTGGCATGGCCCAAAACATATTACATACATTTTCTTTAGTGCCAATACAATTCGGTCTGAGATGCGTCGGTTACATATCTGGCTATAACCGTTTTCGGCGATTACCAAGAGATGATCCTCGGAATTACATTGTATGTATTTTCTCCCCCAAAAAATATTTTCACTATAAAATCTTTAGTGTTTTGCCCTTGGTGTGCGGGATAAACAGATTTGAGTTTCGCTCAATAAGTAGCAGACATTTGGTAAATGGAACTGAAAAATGTTCTTTTATCTTCAACGTTTACATGTTATTGAAAAGAAAATAGAATTGCGTATTAACTAAACTTTTGGGAATTAATAATACCTTTTTGTAATAATAAAGTTTTCTGTTTTTGTTTGTTTGCGGTTTTATGTTTGACGAATATTTCCCGAAAAGGGATACCTACGCCTATTAATGTTGTGTTTGTTATTAAATATGTGACCTCTAGCAACCCATAACTAACTGATAATGTATAATAATAATAACAGTATTGTTAAGTTCACATTAAGAGAAAGTTAACTTTTAAACAGGGGGAGGAAAAGTGGAATAATAACCAGTACACATTTTTAAACGTTGCTTAGCAAGTTTGCTATTTTGAGTTAATCAGTAAATAATAAATTTACAACTGCAGAATTCTGCTCTAAAAGCTAAACGAGAAACTACCACATTTCAACAAAAGCTTCCCAAATGCCTTCACCTTTCAGCTGGATGTTTTGTTTTAATGTAAGGCACCGTGGATGCGAACAGCAACTTCAAATTAATTGCCGATTCAATTAGTTCCATATAGTATCAATAAAGTTTAATTGAAAACATGATTCCCATGTTTCTAAAAATACCTTTTTCGGATTCATCGTTGCATTTATCTATCAGAAAGTCTCGTCGCACAATCGAAATGAAATGACTTTCAACAGAAAATCCGAATGTTTTACGTTCTTTTGAATCGGAAGTTATCACGACACAGCATAGATTAGGCTTATTAAGTATTAATCGTATCCCAATCTTCTGTCATTTTAGTTATAATTACTATGTTTTTATAATTATTTCAGTTATCAATCGATATCTATTGAAAAAATATAAATATAAAAAGTGTGTTAATTCGTTTTAATACTGTAAGCAAATATTTAAATATGTTTTTCTTGTCATACGGAAAAACATTTACTTACTACGACAATGGCCAATTTAATCTACCTTAAAAATAAAAAAATAGCTGAATAATAAATATGCTTCGTTTATACGGAATGTATAATTCTCTTCAACTTCCAACAAGGCGTGAGGAATAATTGGGCTCCTTATTTGTAATTATTCGACATTTTTCTATAAAGCAAGTGTAGTATTGAGTGGCACACATTTTATTGGTTTGGCTATTTTTGGAATTCGACCTTTAGAGTGGTGAAATCAATAATGGAGTAAAACTTTAGGGTAGGGAATGCTAAAGAAATATTAACAGCAACTCGTGTGCTAACCCTATAGCAAATTTAACATTAAGAAAGATATGGAATTATTACGAGGTAATTAATAAGTTGGTCTTATTCGCTTCATTTTTAGACTTCGTCGAAATTCGATGGCGTTAAATTACTTACTTACTGATAAGAGGCGAACAGTTCGAGATGCATAACTTCAACTTACCTGAAAAAGAAAAACTTGTTTTAGTTGCATTATTTTGTCGGTACCAATAAAAATGTCTAAACATTGATTACCATTTTCAGTATTACATTGAAGTGTGGTAGATATTTAGAACAATTGATTGTCTTCAACACAAAATTTTGTTTATCACCTTTCAGAAGACGCATAATGTCAGCACAAACAATCAGTTTCATTATATTTAAATAAAGCTAATTATTTTTAAAAGCTCACACTCCAATTATATCATTAAAATAGTAAAACCCAAACTAACTAATATTTCTTTTTGCTTTCGTGCTAGTCACGCGAATGCATACAACTAAATATATTTAATAAATGTTTGAAAAAGTTCTGAGTTTGGACAATTTTGCAAAAACCTTTAACCCATTCTGAGCAGGAGGAATAATTAAATTTTCGCATTAACCATGCTGCTGATTTGAGGCTCATTTCTTCAGCAAATCGACTCTCTCTCCAAATAGGAAAATGTGCAATCATTATACACTATACAATAGATTTTCAATTTTCAAAGGAAATAGAGTAGTGAAAGTTCAGAATGAGAGTATCCAATAGGTGGGAGTATTCCATGTGTACGGTAACTTGAGTATTTTAGAAAACGTCTCTGTACGGCTTCGAGGGCGTTAATGTGGTTAGCCGAAAATGGAGACCATGCCATAGATGCTTATTATGGTATGTAAGTATTTATTAATATTACCACAACATACTAATAAAACACAGAGAGTAGAATTGAAAATTATAATGCTTAATTAAATAAATTTGAAAATATACACTTATTACACTCTGCCAAATCAAGAACAGTCTACCAAGCTGAGACCACTGGAGCTCCTACGGATCTTCCTGAAACGATGGTTCCGGAAGGACCAGCTACAACAGTGTTTTCCACTCCAGATAATATGGAAGCTGAGTGAGCTGATACAACTGGAAGACCGGATACCAAAGGAGATGAGTAGGCTGACACAATAGGAGAAGAATGAGCTGCATAGGGCAAAGGTAGAGCAGAGTAGGCTAGAGCTGGGGCAGCAACCAGAGGTGAGCTATGGGCAACTACGGTAGTTCCTTGGATGAGTCTTGCAGATGGAAGAACCAAGTTACCAGCGTGGGCAACGGCCACGAAGGCGAAAAAGGCAATTAAACACTGTAATTAATAGACATGTTACTTTCTCGTAGAACGCAATCTAATATATTATGTGCCAAACACAAATCAAAAGCTGATTTAGTTTTGAAAACAAAAGCGACTTAAAAATACTATTATATACTTACGGAGTTCATTGTTAATGTTGTTTGGTATTCAACAGGTAGAAACTGATGCTTATTCAGTTCTTGTACGATTATTTATACAATTTTAAATTCGAGTGTCCGTCCCACCCGTTCACTACTCCAGCCGCTGATACGAATTAGTAGAATATGAAAAACTACTTCCGTGGTATTCACATTATTTTGGATGAATACTTTTTAGCTAGTTTTTCGCAATCACTTACTAAATAAAAATATGTTTTAATCATTCAATAATCTTATTTCTTTTATGTGTTTTTCAATATTTAAAAGGATCGGCTCTTTTGTTTGTGGTTGACACTTCTGGAATAATTTTCACAGTTTGTTATTTGGGTTTCTATTAATTAAACTTTAACGTAAATCTTAAGTAATGTAAATCTTAGAGATTCATATTACTTAAAATGCATGATAAAACGCTGGTTAATGCATATAATTTCGTCCGGATACAATTCCAAAAATGATGTAAAACTGTGACGTATTTCAACATGTACCGGCCTTCGTAAAAAATGTACCTACTTAAAAATTCGTTAGTGACAACATTTCAATGTATAACAATTTTTAGCAATATATTGATGGCAAATAGTGGCTGTTTTAATGTTTGTCAGTTAGGAAATAGTAGATGGCCACTAAAGGTCCTGTACTGATGCCGATTATATTTTTTTTACGAATCGCAGCTTTTAATTTGAGTTTCTATTGTTGGAAGTTAACTTAGTAATAAGTTACCTAAACATTTATTTAGTAGAGGTGAGGAAAATACAACGTAGTTTCAAAATTATTAAGCATTCTGGAGATTTTCCAGCTACTTAGACACACTGGTTTTACACACCCCAGTAAATTACAGCAAATAATATTACTGAATATTTAGTTTGCATATACGAGTATAATTTCTTTCGATGCTTGTAATAAGTTGCAGTATTTTAAAAAAAAGGCGTTGAAAAAAGTATTTTCCGATTGTAAAAGAGAAACCAGAAACCTGTTCAAAGTCCTTTTAAGTTATCGAAGTTACCTTAAAGCACACTATCCATCATTTACTGAAATAAAAAAATTGTTAGGTAGTCTTTAGTTCTGCTATTTATTAATTTGCTTATTACTGTAAAATGTTGTTGTTGCTAAATAATATTTCCTACTTACTAGATTTGACGCAGAGGCTATTAATATTTGACAAACATTTCATAGGCATATTTTTTTAAATTAAATCCCCATGAAGGTTAGTCCATGCTGAAACATATGACATGTTTACATCATTTTTTGTTAAGCGTTTACACGCTAATACTGTACCCACAACGTTTTTACATGTTATTTCGTATACCAAAATATTGCTAAAATTCAACAGACAAGGTAAAAATGTGTACTAATATTTACATAAAGTGCAAGTTAGCAACTTTTTTCATTAATAAATTTAGGAAAGTTCATCGTCAAATTCCGTTAGAGTCTTCCTGCATTTGCAACATTACACCTTAATAATTATTTAAATTAATCTGACAGATGGGATTAGATAAAACTGCTGAAAAACAAAAATGAGCTGCGAAAAGACTACAATGCGATATAATTATTGCGGAAGCACTTTTTGCATGTTGGACCAACCGTACCAGTAACTGGACCAACGCACGGGTGGGACACCCAAATTAATATTTGTATAAATAGTCGTCGAAGAACTTTGAGTGTATCAGTTGTTTACTCGCTGAAAACAATCTATCTACAATGAACTCTGCCGTAAGTATTCGGTTTGAAAAATTTAATTTTCCTTCACACAAAAAAAAGTTATTTCTGTATCATACATATAGTTCTTTGTTCGTTATTACGAAACATAGTTGCGTTTGTATTTATACAGCCAAGTAATACTTTAATAATTTCCAGTGTTTTGTTGCCTTTTTCGCCCTCGTGGCTGTTGCCAATGCTGGCAACTTGCTTCTTCCATCCGCAAGGCTTATCCAAGGAACCACCGTAGTTGCCCACAACGCACCTGTTGTAGCTGCCCCAGCTTTGGCTTATTCGTCTGTACCTCTGGCTTATGCAGCTCACTCTTCTCCTGTGGTGTCGGCATATTCATCTCCCTTAGTATCCGGCCTCCCCGTTGTATCAGCTCACTCTGGTGCCGTACTATCCGGAGTTGAAAGTACGGTAGTTGCTGGTCCTTCTGGCACCATCGTTTCAGGAAGGTCCGTAGGAGCTCCAGTGGTTTCAGCTTGGTAGACTGTGACTAGACCTAATTCGGCAGAGTGTAGATTTTCAAATATAAAAAATATTTCATTATATATTAAACAAATTTTCATTTTCCTCATTGTTTTTCCTTCTATTTTCAGATAATTGACAATTAAGTACTGTAAATAAAATGCGTATTTCTTTACGCAAAACTCTAATAAGACGAAGAAGAGTTTCTTCTATAAGTCACACTGTATGAAGTTATTTTTCTTATTAACACCAATTACAATAATTATTCCAAGAAAAATATGCAGAAATTGATGCTCAGTTAAAATTTAAAACAATGTCAAATGATCGCAAATCAAATATGATTAATGTCTTCAGCTAGAAATGTTGCCAACTATACCTTTGCTACCAGCATATCTAAATCTACTCCTTTCATTTCCAGGAACTCATTTTATTTTCAAAAAAATAACTCACCAATTCTCTCTCGATATTTTCTTTTCTCCTATATTCTATAATTTCTTTCTCATAATGAATTTAAATTGGCATTTATTATGTATGTGTTAATTATTTAATTAACGATGATTTATGTGCTGTCTATCTGAAAAGTTTCACCTACTTAGCGGAATTAATTTTAAAATATTTAAACAAATTTAAACAGCAATATTTTTGTTTCAACTTAAGAATTACTTTATCAGCCTTTGCTTCACATATATGGCAAAACCGATGTAGTTAGTATCAGCTAGTATATTTTTTTATTTCATTCGTTCAAAATAAATTGAAAGTATAAAGAATTGAACAATTTCGAATTTTGAATAAATAATTTTGAAACTTTAGACAAAAATACTTAGCCGCATATATTTTTAAATTTAAATCTGAACGTATTGTTTATCGTTTTTATATACTGGGAAAGTTTTTTAATTTTCAGGGCGTACGATACCTAAATAACATGTTAGAAGCTGCGTCATAATTGACTTTTTTAACCAAATTTATACATTGTACGAAATTTGAAACGGTTAGTGCTAAAATTGCGAAAACGTTAAGTGGTGTGGTCTAGGGATGGGACATCAATCCTATAACATCGATTGGTAGCCATCGATATTGATATCGAAAGGTAATATCGATGTTAGGGAAACATCGAAGCCAAAACATCGATGTTCTGATAGTTTGTCGTTGCATACAAATTTGGATTTAATTAAATTGCTCTTAAATACTTTTATTTTACTACTATTATGGCATTTTAAAGCAATGCATTGTTAAATAATAGACTAAATTTATTCAACTTATATTTGCCACATTTTTGGTCAACTGACTGCCAAAAGCGGCTTTTTTCGGGTGCAGCTGGAAATGGGCCGCTATATAGCGGTATCGTTTGTATCGGCACTATCGAAAAGTTCGCAGAACATGTTTCTATCTTGTATCAACATCAAATGTCCGATGTTTTCATTTCAGGATCTAACATCGATGTTTTATCGATGTCACAAATTTCCAACATCGATGGTAAAAATATCGAATATCGGACGAATTACGTCGATGTTTTTTTCCTATCCGTAGAATGGAATAAACTCATTGATTTTAAAAAGGGAAAATGTACCGTACGAATAATTTCGAAACATTTTAAAATTCTATCGTGCTTGACAAAAGAAAATAATAATTTAGGGCGTGCTGACAAAAACTTTCATCAGGAAAACATACCGCAAAATTAATTATTATGTAGTACAGTATAAGACACTATATTTTAATTTTCCTATGACTTTATTGCAAAAATTTTAAGGAGAAAAATATACTAGCAGCAAGTACATTAATAAACATCAAAAAGCATAAAATATAAGTATCGAAAACGATATTTCGATAGCCTTTTGCCACAGGCAAAGTTCTGTGGGTGAATTAATAGCTCAAAAATATCTGCAACGAATGCGCTAAATTCAAATATTTTCGCGTTAGTTTGATTTGTATTCTCAGAGAACAGTTGCATAAATCCCATATTTGCATGATCATGTATACATAACCAAATTCGGAAGAAACTGGAAATAATTCGAATTGTCTGAATTTAAAACAACTTGTATCTATGCTTATCGATTTATTTACAGACATTTTTTACATGGAATGACACATTAGATAAAAATTTCTAGGCAAAGATAAGATAACACTACCAGGCTGAAACAAGTGGAGCCCCTACGCTTCTTCCGGAAACGATGGAACCGGAAGGTCCTGCTACAATAGTGTTTTCCACTCCGGATAATACAGGGGAAGAGTAAGCTGACACAACTGGAACGCCCGATACTAGAGGAGATGAGTAAGCGGACACAATAGGAGAAGAGTGAGCTGCGTAAGCCAGAGGTAGAGAAGAATAAGCCAAAGCTGGGGCAGCTACAACAGGTGCGCTGTGTGAAACAACTCCAACACTTTCTTCTTGAATGATTTGTCCACCCGGAGCTACGGACGAGATGGCGCTACCATCAGGACCAACTACGGTGGTTCTGCTGCTGGGTCCTTGGATAATTCTTGCAGAGGGAAGTACCAAGTTACCAGCATTGGCAACGGCCACGAAGGCAAAAAACGCTACAAGACTCTAAAAGTGATCAAATATTACTTATGTGACTGTAAAAATGGCAGAACTTTAAAACCTACCAAAGTGTTCATTGTTGATGTATCGAATTATTCAGCGAGAAAACAACTGATATTTGTGAAATTTTTCGACCACTATTTATACTAATTTAGATTTAATTGTCCCACCACACATGTCAGTTTAGTTGCCAATACGGAGAGTTGTAAATCGTGCTCAATTGTTTCCTACATCTGCAAAGGTTATCCAGTAGATCGCAATTTTTTCAAGTGTCACTAGTTTAAAAGCTTTTAAAGGACAAAGGAACTCGGTTGGGATAACTGCCTGTCTTCAAGCATATTTTGAAGCAAACACATTTCCAAAATTCATAGATTTGCTTCCCTGTTTGGCCGCACCAAAAAAATTATGAAAATATTTGTTTCGCATCGAGGTCAATTGGCGCCGAAATATATTGCTATTTTGCATCACTTTTTTGCATATTGAATTTCTACTACATATTATTGTGTATTTATATTTACATTGTTGACATATCTTAGATTTTTACGCCAGATACAGATAGTTTACAGTGTTCAAGATAAGGATGCATGGCATGAGAATTTCCGGAACCGTAGGACATTCGCAAAAGATAATCTACGGATAAATGAGTAAAAAAAGTTGAGCAATTTGGGGGCCACAAACATGGAGTTTTTCAAAATAAAGTATTTCTGTTCATTTTTGTGATATTTATGAAAAAGTAATTTTTCGGATTTTCGTCCTTTTCCATTACGTTTTTATACTTGCGTTTTTCATATATACCGAAAAAAGTACATAACGGATGAGGTAGCCCTTACAATAGCAAATTCAACGATGTATAACTCAATATTATTTATTTTTATTATAAACCCTGTATACGAAGTACGTATACAAACCAAAAAAAACAAAAGGCCAAAATTGCTGCATACTATTCGTATATTAAGTGCTCGTATATGTTGTTAACATTTACAATTGATCTGAATATCCAAACATTGTAAGCGGTTTTATAACTGCAACCGCAACATACGATATTAAATAGAATTGAATCGCATTAAAATTAAAAATGAATTTATTTGAATCCGTTTTTCTGTGACTGTGATGCAACCGTCCCTTGGTTAAATAGAGTTGTATTGATTAAAAAATATATTTTTCGCCCTGCCGCAGCTATAGTAAATATTAACATAGAGTGTCGCATACTCATCCACCAATTCGAGGCATTTGATGCAACTCAATAAATTTGCTACTAAATAAGTTTCTTGAAAAGAGACTGTGGATGACGATTGGTGAGAAACTCCAATACATTTATTTAAAAATAGAAACATCAATGTCCTTAATATCGTCGCCCCTGACCAGTTCAATCGGCTTGAATACTTGGATAAACTACTTCTAATGCACAGCTTTGTGCTTAAACGAAACAGCACACTGTAAATTTGTGTAAATTCCCATGAGAAGTGTGGTAGTTAAATTTAATTCAAAAGAATATCTGGTTTAACTCTAATAATAATAAAGCCTAGGCTTATTTTATTTTTTATGGCATGTTTAACGTAGCCTAACTAGGCTGAACTGGGAGTCCCAGGGCTAATATAATATTAATATAAAAATATGAACATAATTTGTGGCAATTAACGTGCTAGTTATCCATATACAGGGTGTTTCCATATCGTCCATATACAGGGAGGATGGTATAACCCTAATTTATACCAGCAAAAATTACTCAAACATTTTAAAATACGTCCGTAAACGGTTGACCTTCTAGATATAAGGTATTAAAAGTTCAACTTTTTTCACTTTATTTCTACATCTCGCTTAGACTATATTTATTTGAAATTTGGAATTATAGACCATTATTCGGAACCAACAGTATATTTATTCTTAAATATTTCAGTTTTCAATTCGATTTCGAAACTCTTTGCTTTCCTATAGGTCATACATTTCGGGTTAATTGACGAATGATGTTGATAATGCCAACGCAGTTATCAAAAATAAATTTAATATGTTAGCTCAGAATATGCCAGAAACCAATTGTAAACCAGGCAATTACAGCCAATTTAACTGAACATTAACTTAAAGAAAACCCAGCTGAATAGACCATTGCATTTAATACAACTATGTGTACTTGTACATACCAGTACCTGGGAAACGAAGCGTATAGAAATGAAGCTGCAAGACGATGGTGTTTGACAGAAATAAAATCCTAGAGAAACATTAGCATACATATGAGTACTGAAGGCAAAAGGCGAATTTACAAGATGTGCTACTAAACAACCGAAATGAAGACGCTAAAATCAATTCCGGCCAAACTTTTAGAGACCGAGTGAGAAGCAGCGATGTGACATTCCAGACACTGTAAGATAGTCCAGAATGAGAAGATAAGAATGGCTGCTACTCGACTACCCAAAATTGGAAAAGGCGCGAAATCAAATATAAATATATAATAAATCGGAGACCCCCCAGTAAACATATTAATTTTGATCTAAGTAACAGCTGACCTTCTCTTAATTTGCATACTAACTGTTCCAATTTGCATATTGAATACATGATAAAAGTAGTGCCGTACTTCAACCCCAAGTGACTATTTGCCTACCTGTATTCATTAATCCGTTAGCACATCAATCGAAAAAAAACGCAAGAGGTGATATATATAAACTAACATATTTGCATGGTCAAATAAATGTATTTACATAAATTTTGTATTCCAAATTATATTACATTCTGCTAAATTGACAAAATCTTCACCAAGCTGAAACAAGTGGAGCTGCTACGGATCTTCCCGAAATGATAGTGCCGGAAGGACCAGCTACAACAGTATCTTCGACTCCGGATAGTACAGGAGCTGAGTAGGCTGACACAACTGGGACACCAGATACTAGAGGAGAGGAGTAAGCTGACACGATAGGAGAAGAGTGAGCTGCGTAAGCCAGAGGTAAAGAAGAATAAGCTAAAGCTGGGGCAGCTACAACAGGTGCACTGTGGGCAACAACGCCGGCACTTTCTTCCTGGATGATTTGTCCACCTGGAGCTACAGACGAGATGGCGCTACCATCGGGACCAACTACGGTGGTTCTGCTGCTGGGTCCCTGAATGATTCTTGCGGAAGGAAGAACCAAGTTACCAGCATTGGCAACGGCCACAAAGGCAAAGAAGGCGACAAAGCACTGGAATGGAAATAATGTAATTGCATTGTTGAAATACATAATTTATACAAATTATTAATTTCCCAAAGGATTGCAAGTGCTTTGGGAGACGAAAAATACTTACGAAAGAGTTCATTGTTAATGTGGTAAGATAATCAGATACTGATACACACTAAAGTTTTTGAGAGCTATTTATATTAAACCATATTTAGCGGTCCCGCCCATAAATGCGGACCGAGTTACTGCTACCGATTAGCAATTTATGCAAACTTGTTTCCGCGACATTTGAAGCGCTTTGTTGTAATTCTTTGTTTTTAAGTCCCATTGATATTTCCTGCTAATGACGTCCCTTAGATCAAGTCACACAATAGTAATATTACTATTATTCGTAAATGATTATAAATAATATGGATAATCTGTATTAGCTCACATATTTATTGACTCGTCCGGGTTTCATATTCAAGGTCCATTCATATTCACGGGTCATTTCCTTATGAATTTCTTGATAAATGAAGTTCAACATTTTGTCTCTAATTCGTTGAACTTATCGTTATGTACATTATTCAACTGATATTTACTATACTAAATAATATCTTGGATGTAGGTATAGTGATTTTGACAGATTTAATTACTTGAAACATATGAAGATACTTTGTAGGGTCAGCACTTGTGGGTACATAATAATCTAAAAAATGCGGAAACATTGGTTAGAACTGATAAATAAATAAAAAACATTTCAGAATTTACATCCATCCACCTTATCGAGAAAATTATGAAATGCTAGTGTTCTTTTCGCACAAATACGCGGCTTAAACTTACTAAAACAACAATCTATTTTTATGTTAAGGTCTTTGCTTACTTTGGCTCTAAGCTCTTTATCTTCTCTGAATAAGGTTGAATGATAACTTCTAACATATATAAAGCCTGTAATTATGTCTTCCAAATCAGAATTAATAATTCTTGCAGCGGTTACAATATTTTCTGGGCAAAAAATGATAGTCCAGTTGCGTATTTTATATAACAACATTTTAAAATATCGCAGGTTAGCATTACCAAGCGATGACAACTTACTGGAATACTCAAACCCTTGCGTGAATTTCTACCTCATGTATTGCTAAGACGAAAGCACTGGTGATGACACATTATACGCTCTGAAATATTAAGCGACTACGATCATTATTCAAAGTGTGAACGGGACACACCTTCTTTCTGACGCCTTAAATATTTTTGTGCCTAAACACCTCAACTTGAAAATAATCTGCAAATTCTAGATAAGTAATATCAGTCCAAGTCATCTAAATAAACAATATCAATCTCAACAAAGTTGCGGTTCATAATATGTAAATGATAAACAGATTAAAAAATACCAATAATAAATAAGTATTGGCTACCAATGACAATAAAATGAGATAAGAAATAGAGCAAAAGTTAAAAAGAAGTTCTAGATGACTTGCATGAATAATCAATTTGGCTTCATTTGAGAGATTTACTATAAGCCAAATATAGTAAACTCTATTAACCAACTGCTGTTAATTCTCTGATTTTCAACCAAAAGTAGCTGATTTCAAATTTATGTACGCTGTTTTAAAAAAAATGCCATTTACCGAAAATCTTAACATGGTTTGTTGTCCGCAAAAACAAACAATTAAAACAAAGCTATTTAAATGTCGCGGAAGCACGTTTGCATAAATTATCAATATGTACCACCAACTTGATCGACATATATGGGTGGGTCAGCCGAATTCAGATTCGTATAAATAGTAGTCAAAGAACTTCATATGTATCAGTTACTGAAACTCGTAGCATATCAACAATGAACACTTTCGTAAGTATTTTACGTCGTAACTCATCAGTGCGAAGTTAAAGAAGCAAGAAATGCTGAATATGCTTTTTGAATAATGCTTCAAGTTTGACACTACAATTTAATTTTTCTATTATAGTGCTTTGTCGCCTTCTTTGCCTTTGTGGCCGTTGCCAATGCTGGTCACTTGGTTCTTCCTTCCGCAAGAATCATTCAGGGACCCAGCAGCAGAACCACCGTGGTTGGTCCAGATGGAAGCGCCATCTCATCCGTAGCTCCAGGTGGACAAATCATTCAAGAAGAAAGTGTTGGAGTTGTTGCACACAGCGCACCTGTTGTAGCTGCCCCAGCTTTGTCTTATTCTTCTGTACCTCTGGCCTACGCAGCTCATTCTTCTCCTATTGTGTCCGCTTACTCATCTCCTCTAGTATCTGGCGTTCCAGTTGTGTCAGCTTACTCTTCCCCTCTATTATCTGGAGTGGAAAACACCGTTGTAGTAGGACCTTCCGGTTCCATCGTTTCGGGAAGATCTGTAGGAGCTCCAGTGGTGTCAGCTTGGTAGAGTACAATACGTGTTTATTTTTCTATCCAAAATATTTGTAAATACATATATGGAAATAAATGTTTTGTCTATATCTACTGGTATTTAATCGAATTTTTATAGTAATGTTGCTAACCTTCATCGGAGTGCAGTAGCAACAATTCTATTGTTAAACTGTCGCCAATATTCAAATCAAAAGTTCAAATACGACGGTAGAGTTCAATTAATTCCAAATTGACTAAAAGATCGTAACAAACAGATCAGTTTGTTTTTTGATTGAGCAATATAACGTTTATACAGCGAACTTATTCTGTTTTCCAGCATTCTGTTATACTTATTTAATTTACCGCTCCCGGCTTCGAACCCAGTGAGATCCTTCACGTAATAGTGAATTTAATCCTCTCATTTCACATCAATGAACAACTATTATCGATTTTACGCCAGCCAAAACATTTCAATTTTTAATAACATTCACGAATTTATAAATTTCCGGAAATAATGCAGCAGCAGTAAGAGAGATCGGGTCAAATTGTAACGCGGTGCAAATGTAGCAAGACTCTCAAATATTGTAGAAACTTTTAACTTAGACATGCTTGGAGGAGGATAATTTGGATCCACTTCAGTGACAAATAAACCATCTGAAGCGAGCAAATCCAAATATGAAACATGCAAAACAGCCAGCTCCAAAACACAAATATGCCAAAGACCCCTAGCTATTCCAGGGCCTAAATCCCGGCTGAATTTTGCTCCGTACTAAACTTTTCAAGGAGGTGCTAGTTCCAGCTCAGATGATGAGGATGAACATAATAATTCCGTTTCATCCTTTCTGAGCCCTCATTGTAACTGCTTGCGCTGCTCCTGTACTTCCTGTAGTTGAAAACACTGTTCTTTAAATCCCTTCTAGAACGATTTAGACTGGGAGAAATTTAACAGCTCCAGTACTTTCCGCCAGGTGAACTATTTCATTTGGCGATCTCGACTCTTTTTGGTTTATGTGCCATATATTTAATACATTTTGATGCCACGAGTATAATTCTTATAAGTTTTGCATGTCGTATATTACGTAGCATTAGAAGCTTGTATAACTAAGCATATAATCATTTACTCCATACACGTGGGGAAAACTTTGAACATTAATCTTGCCAAATTGCGTTGCTACAATCGCTTGGCTGTCGAGTAGAAAATTAAAATGTTTTGGTTTCACTTCGGTCGCTTGATGTTGCGGTGAGGCTTAGTAAAGCACAAGCATGTCTCGAACACCATTCCAATCAGAGAAGCATTTTCTACCACACATCTAAAAGCAATTAGACCTGAAACACCCTTAAGCGTAATTATTCAAAATTAACGCAAATACAGAGGTCCCTCTGTGTCTTCTCAAAAATTACCTACATTCATTTAACTGATCTATTAAAAGCATTTTTTTTCGACAAACAGTTGGTGATTCAAAAATGAAATTGTCGAAA
Source organism: Dendroctonus ponderosae (assembly GCF_020466585.1). Lineage (NCBI taxonomy): Eukaryota > Metazoa > Arthropoda > Insecta > Coleoptera > Curculionidae > Dendroctonus > Dendroctonus ponderosae. The sequence goes on from NW_026018814.1 coordinate 5,064,305, forward strand.
TTCAACAAATAAGAAAGTCTCTTCTCAACAATAAATTTAAGTCAAGTTTAATATTTGCAATATTGGTTTAGTTTATAAAAAGCTGGCAAACTTTTCGCAAACTATTCTATACACGTTCTAAAAAATAGCAAACCTTCAGAAACTCTCGAATATAATAGAAATTCCCACAAATTTATTGGAGAATCAAAACTAACATTATTTTAGTGTTGTCCGGCAATAGAAAAATAATAATAATCGATATTCAGGTCAAGATAATATCTTATCGGACAGAGGGTTGCAACTAAGATTGAATCATGGATGCATTATGAAATCTAATGAACAACTAATCCTTGACTAAGCGTCAAAATGAATAAAATAGTCAGCTTGCCAAAAAAACCTCCAAAATTGCATACATACTACATAAAAGTTAAGGCTGCTAAATGAAATAGATGGATCGAATGGAGCAAAAGCGAAGACAAAAGTCACGCAGGACAACCAGATTTAACTTTCATTTAGGATATCAGAAATAATTATAAGTTCATGGAATACAACAGTGCAGCCGATAAGAGATTTATTTTACTAGTCATCGTAAAGGACAATTATCCATACATTCTAAAAATTATTTGAATTAAGCTAACATAAATAAAATTATGAAGAAGACACATATTTATTTAAATTTATTACCGACAGATAAAACTTTGCTGAATTTGTTAATGAAATATTTTGTGAAGAATTTGAAATATTTTGTGCCTTTTTATGATTAAAATGCCTGTTGCCCAATACGTGCTTGGATTTCAAGCCCATACAAACTCAATAACCAGATAACATGTAAAGTCGATTGGCTAATATTTGAATGATTTTCGATCGAGTAGGGTTTTAATAAGGTTTTCCAGGTAATTGAATTTTGAATATGTGCCAATTCATGGGTCAGTTTTAAAAATGTCTGTCGCTGCTTCTGGCCAATTGCAATTTAATTGGTTATCAATACTTAATACTTGCGCGACTTTTTTTTGAACAATGCAACCCACACAGTTTGTACAGAACTGAATTGTTGCTCTGACTGGTTGGCATTTGAACAAAACTACTTCCCTATCATTTGCATAAGTTCTACGAATTGTTAATGTAGGTTTTTGATAATTAATAGCAAAAAGTTTTAAAACACTTTTAGCTGATTTCACAGAGAAATTTATATCATAAAATAGCATAAAATGTTGCACGAAGACCTTTTTTCTCTTACCTCTAATCACTTAGTAGTTTAGACTTAAATCACCTAAGTTAGTTTAAAACAATGATGTAAAAAAACTTCCTAAAATACACTATAAAAACCTTAAATTTGTTGAGATAAAACTCTGAAATAAATAATCGAATTTTCAATTTAGAAAGTTCTGTGTGGTTATGGAATTTGCAAAATTATGAAGTAAACCATTCGTCCTGTTATTAAAGCACCTGAGAAACTCTAAAACTTGTTTGTATCAATGTGCGAATAAAAAGTGTGCTACAATACGCCGTAAAAAAACTAAAACCACAACCGACAAACATACCTTCATCCCTCAAAAATAAATATATTCTTTCTAATATATAATTCTTTCTGAATTGTAAAATATGTCTGGGTTAGTCCCACCTGAAATACTGACTGCAAGCAAAACCATTAGCACCATCTGGTAAATATCTCTACTTAACTAATATTTCCGATTACGAGCATATTTGATCAATATTGGGTGTTCCTGGGCTACAATCATAAATCCTAAAATTCCAGAGTTTTAAAAAGACATTAATACGGAATATTTTCATTACTAAATAAAGCTAGGTAAAGCAATATTTACTGGTTATAAATGGTTCTGCTGGTTTTTCAGCTTTAAGGAATCTCACGTCTCATTTGCAGTTGTTTCATATAAAAGAATAATTTTTATTTTAGTGAATCAATCAGTAGCAAATAAAGCCAAATCCGACTATACAGTTTCTATGTTAGTTTCTACTTTTCCCATTTCAATATTACTCTTTCCTAGTGTGATTTGCTAATCTCAGTTCTTCTATCCCTTCCGTATTCGTGAACAGACATTTTTATCTTTTAACAGTTGTTGCATAATAAGCATTTATTGAACTGCAATTTTCAACATTAAAAATTGCAATAAAACTGATTATATTCGCGTTTGAAATATGAATGCGATTGTTACTATAGCATCATCTTCATCACACGACTGATAAATTGCTCTTGGACTGAACAAACTTTCAGCCAAAAATTTTTGACAAATCGAATGAACTGCTGCATCCATTGCCTTAAAAAGTGAATTTTATAGTTGCAGAATATTTAGAAATACGTTTTTAAAATAAACGCTACAGTTAAAAATACGTTGTGATTATTATATTCTTCTATGAAACAACACATTCATTCGGAAGCAATAATTAAAATGGTTCGTAAATCAAAAAAATGCCTACATTTGCTTGCAAGAAAGTTGTTTCTTTTCGAAGCATTGAAATGTTTCATATTTTCGCAACAACTGTGTCTCGCCCCATTTTGCCTTCTGGAGGCTCTTTTCTGTTTCTGGTCATTTTTCTTGCAAAAAATACGAGTATTTTCTTCAATTGCAAAATATAAAAAAAATTATAAGGGTAAAATATTTTTTTTCGTGTGAGTCAATATACTTTGCTGAATTTTCTTGCTGAAAATAATTTTAACTGAATTTTCCTCTTAGTTTCAACAGACCACTTAAATTCTCATACACCCCATGTTATGACTGTTGCAATATTTAATTTAGACGAAAAAAATATTTGTTTTCCCACTTTACTACATGAATTTCTTTTATTGACTCCATGGAAACTACAATACTATACAATCTGTTCTACAGAACAATAAGTAGTCTTTGTGACTTAAAAGTAATGTGAAAATATCTTGTTCTAAATTATCTAAATAGTGAGTCACATGAATAATGAATAAATATCAAAGCAGTTGTATGAAAATCTTTAAAAAGCATCAAGTTTTTGTGAACAAATTATATTTTTTTAAATTTTAGATACATTACGGCGATGTCATTGTATCTGCCTGTAAATTTCTCATTAGAATATCTCTTAGAAGGTGTATAATTAAGTTAGTAAGTAACATAAGAAACAAATAGTTGCGAAATTATTCAACAATTATTTGTGTAACTGCCGAAATTTTTTCCAGCTTTGTGTTGAAACTTTGACCTCGATTGTCTACTTGAAGAGCTAGATTAGATCCATGCCGATTTGATTTATTATTAAAAATCCCTTTCACCCAAAAACACGACACCATTTTAAATCTCTCCTACATATTTAATTCTTCGACTAGAGACCGTAATAAAAAAAACAATGCGGAATAAGAACCTGTGTGGTCACTTCCAAATTGTTTTTTGCATTATTTACAAAGAACAGGACTGGCTCACAATACGAGATTATCCATATACGGGAAGGTCGACTCGAAGTTGGTATAAATAATGTCCTTTGCTCAAGCTAATGTCAGTTTGCTTTCGATCAAAGCGTCCAAAACAGCACCATGAACTCTTATGTAAGTAGTGTTGGTGTCTAATAATGCTCCATTAATGGAACTTTTGTCACATAATTAAGCCCACTTTGAACACTAAGCAATGCCATTTTCTTTTCTGGAAGCCCCTTAAATTTTTGTTTGAATGTTTGAATTTTAGTGCTTTGTTGCCTTCGTCGCTTGTTTGGCCGTTGCCAACGCCGGAGTAGCAGTACTGCCTTCAGCGAAAATAATCCAAGGACCCAGCAGCAGAACCACTGTGGTTGGCCCTGATGGTAGCGCAATCTCCTCCGTTGCTCCTGCTGGCCAAATCATCCAGGAAGAAAGTGTTGGAGTTGTTGCCCAAACCGCCCCGGTTGTAGCTGCGCCAGCTGTTGCCTACTCAGCGCCTGCTGCTGTAGCTTACTCGCTCCCCGCTGTTGCATCCGCTCCAGTATTGTCTGCTTACTCAGCTCCAATTGTATCTGCATATTCCGCACCAGTTGTGTCTGCCTATGCTGCTCCTTTGGTGTCTGGAGTTGACACTGTTGTAGCTGGACCATCCGGAACCATTGCAACTGGAAGGACCGTAGGTGCTCCCGTAGTGAGCGCATGGTAGATTTTTCGTGCTGGACATCTCTTCATACACTTGTATAATTGGATTTCAATAAAACGCTACTGCACTGAACGAAACACTTTAAAACTGGTTTTATTCGACACTATATGCAAATGTTTGATTGATTAATTAACATATTTGATCACGCAATATGGTTTATTCTTGCAAGGAAAAGATGAACCTTCAAAATGGACCCGAAAGTGGTTTATGGCGGAACTGGCACGAAGCAACAATTAAATTTAAAGCAATTAACAATGACTGGGCGGCAAGGTAAAACAAACGCGTTAATGTCACGAACGCCGACAAATCAAGTTCAATATCATGCCTCGGCTTAAATGTAAATATAAGATTCCTAATAAATAGTAGAGCAATGCACAAAAAATTAACTGTTTTTGTCTTGGGAATGTTTTCCTTGTTTTTTTGATTAGTGGTTATTATTTGAATTGAATTCAATAATATATAAATATGTCGTGAAATTTGCGAAACGTCCTACTGCTTCTTTTTCATTTGCGGTAAATTTCGAGAGTGTAAATGATTTTTTCATTTTTACTGTCCTAAAATTATTTTTTCCAATGCCAAAATAAAGGTATATTTCTGCAAAAAAACAATCAATGAGGGAATTACTTCTGTCTCAAAACATGAATAAATATGAAAAGTTGCCTTAAATTTGACCTTAATCATTATTATTTAAAATATTTTTATTATTTTTTTCCTGTTGCACTTTTTTATAATTCAAAAGAAATTCCTGGGTTCCAGTCAATTTTATTGTTTATTATTTATAACAAACTTATGATGGTGGAGAAAAACACCGAAACGTATTTGTAACATTTTAAATAATAAACAATAAAATTGATTGAAACCCAGGAATTTATTTTGAATTAAGTTGAAATACAGATAACTAATGATTGATAATCAATTTTCGTCTCACTGCACAAAAGGAAAATGATAAGTTTAAATACGGATAACTAATCGTATATTTAAATACATATAAATGATGCCACGAATATTAGGAACTGTCGTAATAACTCAATTTTGTATGCGGAAAAACATACTTTTAATTTAAAAACTACATATACCTAATTTGCATAATAAAAATAAGTTAAACTCGAAACATGTAGAAACCTCAATATTTTGGAGAATATGAACAACATATTGTTTACCAGAATTTTATTTAAAAACTGAAGACTAGTATAATAAATTAAATCATAAAATGGAATAAAGATATACCTATAAACTGTTTCTAATTATCATCAATACATCCTGWATCAAAATTTGGATAGTATAAATTATTGAGGGGGACATAGTATTTAAAAATGATTCGTCTAATTTTATTTATAGCTCGACGCATGAAGAAAAAATWSTTTTYCACTGAATTTTATASTGAAATATTTAGAAGTTTAKATTGAGAAAATACATACATAAAARATGCGCAAGTACTTACGAATGAAGTCTARACGAAAAAATACAATAAATGTCCCAWTTACATCAAATAGAAAACAAATGGGTCAATATTTATTCTTGGGAAACACTTATYAATAAAATCATTACGAATTGTATAGCATATGTGTKGGTGYCKAAATTATTAATTTTCATTGTTTGAATTTTTACCAAAAGTKTACSATTATTAGCTTTATTTTCGGCGCTTCCAAATAGTTTATAAAGARAATCCCAKTAATATAAATTATGATTAATGTCATCGTGATTAATTTTCTGGTTTATTCAAAATACAATTTTTGGTCAGTCACGTAAAATGCAAATCCACACTTAACGATAATGAAATTACATTGCTGTAATTTGTCAGCATGTTTGGATATTATATATCTGGTAAATATGCACGATTTTTACCGTTATTCATGAGGAACATTTGCGTTGTGCAACCGAAAATATCATTTAGTGTCTCAAATATGGCACAATAAAAACAATACATATTTCAACAATGTTTAATGCCTATTTTCGATACTTTTTTATCTGGATAAATCTGACAAATAAAATATAACTCGAAAAACTAAACTGGCGTAAAAATATTAGGAAAAGTCTTAAAAGAAGTAAAAGTAGTCATCAAATTTGTAAATTTTCATTGGAGATATTTACAATGCGATTTACAATATTAAATATAGTATAACGTAAAATACAACATACATTAGAAATAAGATAAAAATGTAATTAGAAAAATAGTTTATATTCCAAATTGGAGCCTTGCCGTACAAAGAGGAATATACTAGTAAAACGAAAACGGYTTTTCATATTTAAATCATTTCTTCAAGTCTTGTTGCCAATAAAATATTGTTTAATATTGAACATTAAAAWWTAWTGAATTCGATCAGATTTTAATAACCTCAATAWCCCAARACCAAGACACTGCAAGGCAGATCTTTTTCGTTGGTAAATTTTTTAAGAGCKRATTCCAWAAAAGCTACRAAAAAGCTTAGGCTAACTATTTKTTCTCATTCATGGCATAAATTTCGTAAATACGTACGAGCTGGTTTTGTGCAACAGTAACTYACRCTATGYGAAGTGAGATACATTTTCTTGATTTAACGATGTAGATATTGYAATRTAGTGAAAGATTTKAATCGTAAAGTCCAAAATTKTCAAACGKGTGAAGGATAGATAGTTAGATATAAAACTTGCCCAATTAAATAAAAATGYACCAAATGCTATTATGTGCAAACGTAGTTGTTTAATGTAATGCATCCGAAATTTTAATTGGAATAAATTYATAGCAGCAACACATATGGGCTAAGSAAATGGATTAAAATTAAACGCTTCATGAATAAAACTTACCTGCATATTGCATATTTTGTACCGCACGTGGTTGCCTCTGCATATCCCATTTTTACAAGCTCTCAATTGGCGCGAAACACCACCATCACATGATCTGAAAGGCATAACACAAAGTCAATTTTACAGTAAGCATAAACTTTTCATAATGAAGAAAAAGCTTTAAAAAGGTTTTTCGTCTGACGCGTATGTAATCACACTAATTTCGTGATACCGTTATGTTTTTTTTTCATATTTCAATTGGGATTAATTTCCTCAAAAGGAGTGGATTAAAATCAGTCGTCTAGACATTTGAAAGAAAAAATAATTGGGAAATGTACCGTCAAAGGAGCAAAGAAAATGTCCTTATTTGCAGTGCCAACCAAAGACAAAAATTACTAATCATACAAGACTTCATGTTATATCATCTTTCAACATTCCTTGCTAGTTATAGAATAAATATCACTGGCGAAACATGAAGCCTGTTATCTGTTCAATTTAAATATGGATTTTTTAAACTAGCTATTATTTACAATTGACTTTTAATTACTGGTTTAGGCTCATAATTCATTTAAATACACAGCAAAAAATCATCAGAGAAAGCTATTTGCAAGAGAGCTGCAGGAAACATAGCTTACCTGGAACAAGTTGACCACGAAGACCATCCGCTTGACCGCTCGTCAATTTCCTGCAGTTGGAAGGAGAGTTCCTGCAATGCGTAAATCACATTGAAACATAATAAATAAGACCTTCAAGGATGGCTTTGCTAATACAGGATGTAAGAAATTCGAGGTGCTGAGCAAAACGATTATATTTTGATTTTAAACAAAACGTTTTCAATGTTGGTAAGTTCTTATCGAAGAAATAATCGAGAAAATGTGATTCAATTCAAGTTTCATTTGTAACATTAATTAAATAACATTTAAACTTATTTTTTATTATTTTAGTTTAAACATTAACATTTACACCAATATTTCTCTTTATTGTGGTAAAAAATGATACTACAATCAATCCAATCCAAACTGTTTCACTTTAAAAAGGCAAAATTTAAACCACAAATTAATTTAAAGCTCCCCCGACAAACCGATAATAAAATGATGAATACGATATTGTCAATGAATTCTTAAACGTAAGTAAGAAATACGTTTTGCATACATTACTACAATCTTTGAAAATCATTAATCTATGGCAAATATGCAGTTAATGAGGAATTCACCAAAAAGATCAAATGCGCTATCATTATACGAGAGTTATTGAAAAATGTTGTAATTTTTTTCAGACTGTTCTTCCTGTTCAATCTCCAAAAATTCGTTATAATACGCTTGTAATTGTAAAGCGAATCAATTTTCGTCAAATACACCCACATGAATAGAACCAACCCTTTTAACCAAAAGCCTAATGAGACATACGCCTTTTCATATTCGAGCATTTTGGCTGCATCCCCAACTGCCTGTCTGAAAGCAATTAACCGATATAAAAACCGTAATTCTATTCAGAAATCACCTCGGCTGCCGATTTTAAGCCTTCAATTCAAACCTCTCGAAGGAAGAGGATCATTAAATAATAATACAATGGAGGCGCGTAACAACTCAAAACCATTAAACAAAATCCGGAAAGTGTATTGGCATTCAGCTCGAGTAAAACATTTCTTAACAAAAGGAGTTTGGAAAGTTCTTACTTTGCAAAATTAATGATGTTAAGTATGGCTCCAATAAAATGGGATGTCGACCTATCGATCTTCTGATGACGGTTTTTTAATGCCCATGACGTCTTGTTCCCTTTCATCGAGTGCATTATGAAATTCAAGATTCATTCAGTGATAAATTAGTCGCTGAAGATACTTGTCTGAATTCTTGCAAGTATAAGTCGCATTTAGTTCAAGCAAAATAGAAGAACTGAAGAAGAGGAAAATTATACCTTCCACACAAACTGGTGTATATTATTTGAAGAATTTAGGAAAGTGTTACTCCAAATGCTCCCTTAAGAGTGTCCTGTCTTGTTAAAGTCGACTAACTATCGGCAAGTTGTATTTTTAATTGATAAAATATCATTTTTCCTTTTAGATTGTAATTTTATAATTTTATCAAGTTTAAGTAAAAAAATACCAACCAATAACCGCGTTTCAAAGATTAGTAGATGATCGGTCCGCTATAATTTTAACGGATAGCTTACAGAATAGACCCGGAAGACGGTTACTCGAAATACCCTAAGCTAAGCATTGCAATTTGAATCAAGCAATTGGAATTACAGGAAAAAGAGTTGAAGAGTTGAGAAACTTTTCTTTTAAGTTTTCAAGCAAGAATCCGAACCTACAAAACGAAAATAAAACAAAACATTTGCTTCAAAATTAAATGCTTAACTTAAAAATGTATACATATTCGAAAAGTTCAAGCCGACGGATGGAAGAAAGTGATTCATCTGAACCTGCTGCCGTGTTTTAAAATGTATGTTTCAACACGCAAAGCTAAAATTTCTTGAATTCAAGGCTGTTTCGAGTAAACTGCCAAAATTTTCTTATCGATGGCTTATTTTCTTAAAAGGTTAGTTAGTTCTCCCTGAAATGATGTAAAAATGAATGTTGTTGCTCATTTTGCTTCCGAGAAATGAGCAAAAACGGGACGGATAACATGAAATTTTAGCATAATCTTGCACCAAAGTGTCTGATATACAAATTGCTCTTCATGGGTCAAAATTACTCAAACTTCCTCACTCGTGTTGTTATGACTGAGTCGCATCTTCAATTCTCTATCCAACGATGCCAAAATAAACTCTGTGGCGCGAAAAAGGCAGCGTTATGAGTCGATTTTGAAGCTCAAAAAAAATTGCAAATCTAAAACTTCTTGAAATCAAAACTTTTTTTAGAAAACTGCTAACATTTAGACAATTTTTCAGAGTAAATGGATCATTAATATGTCAGGAATTAACTATCATTTAAGCCAGTAAAGGTTGTGCTTATGTTAATCTTGACAATGTTTCCCATCTGTTTTTAGCAGCGCTGCAAAAATTTACGCCGCTTAACGGAAAAAATTATGACTTCACTTAGTTTTCTGGAAACTGCTTCGTGTAATCAAAATCACTTACCGATTCTGATTCATGGCTACTTATCGATGAAAAATCGAGTGCCATCTCCGGCATCGTTAAGTTGCTGATAAAAGAGGAGCATGATGATCGCAGGCACGAAATCTGGAAAGAGTAAAGCAATAATCATGTAACGAAAATATTTCTCACATCCTAAAATGAAAACATTATTTATATTTAATGAAATACAAATGTTTTCCATTCTGTCAATTGCAGGAAAGCACAATTGCCTCCAACAAGCAACAAAATCAAATATCAAAGTTTAGAAACATTGTTCTTGCTGATTGCGTTTATACCCTAATAAGGCTTTGCAAGGGTTAATATAATCAACCAACAATACCAGATGCACATTTAACTGTTGGTACATGACAATTAGTTAGTAGTCCGGATTCTAGGGTTACTCAAATTCCGGAAGTCAATCCGGCCACTTAGCGTGTAGTGCAATTCTGGATAAATCCGGGACTTGAGGAGTGCTGGCATAGTTTAGAAATTCCGGCTATAACCATTAAGCGGGGATAAAATTAAATTTTCTGTGCAATCAATTTAGAACCATAAAATCTAGAAAATGCCGCCACCATTTGCTTGGCATCGAAAGATAGATACACGAATACACTAGTTATAAACAGAGTGTGTGATGCATAATGACAAGGATGATTTGAGAAAAATAATTCAGAAGGTAATTTTAACATAGATGAAAAGTGTGAACTCCGATATTTCTAATTAATTAAAAAGCAATTTACAGATTAACTTGTTCACTGTGCTCTTTGGTTTTGGATTTTACGTTATTATCAAGTGAGACTTCCCATAAGGCCTTTGAGAGGAGACTTTCTGCAATCTAACGTATTTTCTTTTGCTATCCTTATCTGAAATTCCCATATTTATTTTTGATGGTGTGTATTTAGTTATGAGTTTGAATATTATTTTCCTCCAGTTGAACTTCCATAATTATCCAATTCATTTGAAATTTGCGGTTTGATTGAATTGAATTCTAAACTCAACACCAGCAAGACCAGAAAGAGATTTCAAGATTTCAAACCGTTTTAAGACAGGTTTATGAGATGATCTACCATCGCATTCCATTCTGGAAAAGTTTTTTTACTTTAATCCGTTGGATACTTGAAACCGGAAAACTAAATTGAGAATCATATTAGGAAAAGTTATAAACCCGTTAAAAATTATGGGCGTATAAAACTACTTAAAGTAAATTATAAGTAAACAAACGTGCCAAGGATATCAATAAATATTTAACAATATAACTCACACCTGCTTAACACATAATCCGTCAAACCATGCTTGAGAAATGACTATAAATTACAAGTTTCCCTCAATTACAATCACATCGCAGTACACATTTAATTTTATTTATTTTATATGCTCTAAGTTTTAAAAGTTTAATAAGTTCTATATCCTTTAGTTTAGCCTTTGTTTATACACTTGCAGGCACCAATCGACGCCAATCGCCAACACTTAAAACCTAACTCTCTTCGACATTTAACAAAAGATAACGACATATTTGACTATTAGTGTTAGTAATAGAGTTGTTGAATGTGACGAAAAACCCATTACTAACACGAGATTAAAATAAAATTTAAATCATTTAACCTAAGAGACACTTTTTCTGTTTTTTGCAGCTTTTCCTTTCACTCTCGCGTCCAGAACACCCGTCAGAGCACTAATTGTTTTCAGAACACTTAAACGACAGAGTTTAATTGAAGAACACGAGCGAAGCCCTGTTCAGTGTACCTAAAACTTTAAATCAAGCAACTAATTTGACTAGCTACTGAGTTCTTAGAAACGCTCTTCCCTAAAGGTCTCTTTTAATAAGTAATACAGGCTGCTTTCCTTATCCACTCTATTTTAGGGATCAATTAAGGATGGGATCCTCGTAAACTCTCACCTGGGCTTCATAGATACCGTAACATCTGCCACAAAGAAGTATCAAAAGTTTGTTACTGGCTCTTAATAAAAACTTTTAAAAATATCGACTCGCTTCTGAGGCGAACTTTGCCAATGGCGCAGCCAGGATCGAAGTTAAAAATATGCAAATTTTACTGGGTTTTAACGAACATCGTAAATTTTCAAATATATGTCCTGGTATTAATTTTGCGGAAGAAACCCTGTAGTAAAAGTGGGCAAAAATCTATAAGATCGCTTATGAAATTGATGAGAAACTCCTGCAAAGGCAAATTACAATCATTTGCTTACAAAGCAATCTAATGTTTATTCAACAACAACAACAACGAAAAGTGGGTACTTACATATAAATATAAGATGTTACTCATGTCAACACTGAAACTATCTTATCCGCCACTTGGATATTAGTTTGATTAAAGACAATTAAAAATTTTCTTTTTCTTAAAAAACTTGTGTTTCAGTCAAAGTGTGAAGTATTTTTTCATATCGTTTATTTTATAGCGTTTCGGCGAGACAGCAGCGCCATTATCAGCTTTAAAATTCACACAAACTCATAATTGGAAAATATTAGATTCTTTTAGGTCTTTGCTGTCTTGAAACCTCAAATTTGTGCCTGATCATTTCGAATTCGACACACATTCGATACAAACTTTTTTCTTTTTTATGTTTATGCAGTCGGTGTTCAATTTTTTGACCTAATAAATTCATATAAAGCATTTTAGACATATTCGAAAGCAAATTACATATTTTTTGAATTTTTGAATGTGAATTTGAAAATTTTAGATACACATTTTCACGAATAGAGCTTGATGCAATGTAATTGTGGAGAAATTTCGCACAATCCTGGTAATGCTTATCATAACGATAAATATGACGAATTAGTTTAAGCGAATTAAAATTTAAATTGTTGGGAAGACTAAATCATTCATATTCACAGTACGCAACGACTGTTCAAAAACTGATTTTTCGTCACCGCACAAATTACACGGCTCAGTTTTTAAAACTTGTATGGAAATGATCAAATATACTGAACTGATGAAGCCGAAGAATACTATAGAAAAGAAATCGTTCAAACGTTTTGAATGGCTCGCGCTGGTGAAACAACCCACGCATCAACAATAAATGCAGATACGATTTGCGAAATAAATCAACAACAGTTAATAAATTTAATAAAAGATCGAGCAACTTATGGGTGGGTTAGTAAACTCCAACTGTTTCCGGAGGTCTCCATTGTTTTAAACGAGCGGTGCATTTAGCCGTAGTAAAGGGGTTTGCACTATCATAAATCACGGCAGAAGCCTCCACTTTTTGTTTGTGGGAGGACGTGTACACGGACTGAATATATTCGTTAATGTTGCTTTTGCTTGTATGGCGTTATGAAATAAAGTGAAATTAATGCAACACATATTTCGGGAAAATTATATTGATGGGTGGTAAGGATGCAGTTGCAAACGAGCTGGCCAGGGATCGCTATATGTGCCAATTATTAAATAGCTAATTACTAACAAAATAGGAGCAAATGCAGTTTTTTTCAGTTAAAAACGTATTATTGGTTGTGTGAGAATGAAGCTTTTATTTKGCATTTGATAAACAACCTCATGACAAAAAATTCACAACACAGYWAGGATATTAACCGCGCAATAAGGAATTMAYCGCGCAAAAATWACWTAAATAATAATTTATAAAATAYAAGAATWACTAAAATKAAATWACTTTCTGGTARGGTAAATTTARGTTCTACCAAACCGTYAAAACGTTSACCCGAAGTCGTYTGCAAATGTTTTTTYCCACCTTGAGACCRTCGTGGACTTARTSWATTTCAACTGGATATARAATGCTTGAAMATCTGGGATTTTACAATTATAGYGTTTTGKAAGATATAWCCAATTTTCATACAAWMCTKTTATACGAKAAAYAGCTARAWAAACTCTMWMASCTTTTCATARRYMWAMWWYASTCTWTAMRYSATCAKGMCAWCGTYTAGTTTTGAGTTAAAGCTGCATTTMTTCACAATARTTWAAGTTYATTTAATTTTCAATAGTTTAAGATTCAAATKGTATTCGAYATCATTATAGTAGTTTATTTTAATGTTTTTGTTCAACTGACTCTTTCACTACCGAAATTAATCTGTTGCAGTCGGAGTCAAAACAAGTAATTTGAYTCGAWTTCTCATTTTCATAAGTTCTGCATATGAAATAAACATCGACCGTAATTCGTCGAATTGTAGCAAGTTGAACGTTGAATCTGCAATCCAAACTTAGTCTAGTGAAAAGT
>NW_026018814.1:5078484-5100953 GCF_020466585.1 Dendroctonus ponderosae
CGTCCTTTTTCAATGCAAATGTTGCGTAGATGGAAATTGAACCCTCAATATCCCTCAATTCCTACTCAGCAACAAACATCCTCACAATACCGAAGGTATCGCAACCTGTAGGTCTGCGCAAACTCTTTGTGTGATTCAGATGTCCTTCCGTTGCTTTCTACTGTGATTTATGTAGTTTCGTCCAATTTTATGAATGATACGATTGAATGGACAGCTTTTCCTTGGATGTATTTAGATATTTATAATGTTAAGCTCTTTTTTCCCATCACTTTCAAATAATATCAAATTAACTAATGTCAGATTGTAAATAGTAGTAAATAAACGTTTAAAAATTAGTGAAAATGTATGTAGTAAAAAGTGGCTGCTTAATAATGGCAGTACCTAGATGCTTCTAGACTGAGGATTCTTTCAGAGGAAACCCAGTATATAAATAGAATATCAATTCTAAATAATTAAACAAATGAACAAAATATTTGTATTTCGTAATTCATTGAACAATAAAAAAATAGCTTAATTTATCMAGTCAAATACAAACGGTTGTTTGGATGATTTGAAAATGGAAAAAAAGTGAATAGCTTTAACTTCAGTCAATACTGAGCAGAAAAATAGAAWAAAAACGGGATTCTGTAGTTTTTCGAGTGACTTGAGGAAAATAAGTAGGACATTACACCGCAATGTGCCAGTTTCAAACGATGCAGAAATAAAAGTTTAAATTAGCTTGAGCTGATAGAAATCTTTTGAGGTTGGCCAATGTTTCCTTCATCACGATGCTTTTGTTTCCTTGCTATAACTTCTGAAGAGAAAATAAGCAGCGCATTGCGGCTGCGGTTAAAACGGCTTTCGTATTCTGTTCAGGTCACTTCACACGATACTAAAGCTCTTCCAGAAAAGTGTATAAATAATGTAATACATCCACAACAAAACATGCTTTTTGTATTTTACAGCCTGCATAAGAAGTCTTTGTTGGGGAAATTCCGGGAAGATTGAAAATACCTGCGCATTCCTCACAAGGGCAATTTGATATGTGGACAATAAACGTGTAATAAAAGTGAATATAGCAACCCGAGTTTTGGCACTTGATGCATTTTTGTTGAAAGTAGGAGGAAAGAGGTAGTATCTACATGATTTTGATTCACTACACAAACTCTGCGCGGTTACTCGTTAACTATTTAAATCATTGTCCCAACAAAGCAATTTCAAATTTCCGAGTCTTTCTGCACCTGATAAAGTTTTCTGCCACGAAACTTTACGGATTTTACAGGAAATATATCGTGAACTGCAAGGAGGGTCCCTTAGGATCAAAGCCAAAGTGGTTACAGTTACGTGGCGAGAAACAAACTACTTCCTTCTTCTGTTGTCACATTTATTCCCAACTATATTACCTGAGTAACTGATTTAAATACTGGAAGGTCCTAGTTTTTATTATTGTGAGTTATTGCCACATTTTCCATTCGTTTGCTATTTTTTTTCCTCATTTACTTTAGACAATATTTATCTGCTGTATATTTAAATTAAAGGAGTGTAAGTGTTGGAAGATTTTTGAAATTGCTTAGCGTGCTCAGTTTTAGAATAATTGTTCGTCGTTATTAAATAAAATATTAAACGTGGAATTTTTGTCTATAATTTTTAAAATTCCGATTAACCGAATAAATTCGGTGGAAAAATACACTCGAAATATCCTTTAAGTGTGTTTTATTTAAATAATTTTGGTTTTTGATGAACTATACAGTTACCGAATTTTACATTTTAGAAGTTTGAAAGACGCAACATTTTTTGGGATTTACTGTTTTTCTCATCCTAATAGCTTTTACTGCAAATCTGTATAATTATAAGCAAACAGTTTTCACTAACAAAATAATTAACCGTAATCTGTACTCTGACTAGTTAATACCGTCTCTAAAGCGTTTACATTATTTAAAATATAAATTTTCGTTCTTCGATTTATATTGATTAATTAAGTATTCATCCGCCAAAGCTTCCAGACATTATTTCATGTGAAACAACTTTCATGGTCACTCAGCTTAATCAATATTAAACGTTTTTTGGTTCAATTGTTTGAGAGATGGGGTATTTGAAAGTGGCGCCACTCCTTCTTATTGACTATTGTTTCAAATAAGTTTTACTATGCTTCTTATGAAGATTAGGTTTGACTGCTTGAAAATTATGCTTAAAGCAACAAGAGAGGAGCATTTAATGATGAACATAACGAGAAAACATCTAAATCAAAATGGAATGCGTTTAATTGCAATATTGCCCCAAACCAATCAAAAAATATACTTCAAACCCTCTTCCAATAAACATTGGAAAACAAGATTGCTACTTACTTATATTCAAAATTTGGTATTATTTAATTACAAAAATAAATTAAAAATTTTAATACAAAAACAAACTACACTTATTATTATTTTGGATTATATCATAGTCAGACATGCATTTGAAATTATTTTATTTAAGCTTCTGAAGCAAATCCTTTAATGTATATGAAACATTCCAAAATAAATCGACGCAAGAAAACTTACATAATTATCATATTACAAAGTTGGACTTCCCAAAAAGTTTTCGATTTGTAGTTCTTAAAAGAAAACCTTTCTTACAAATTGTTAAAACGAAAAATCCCTATAAAAGTTTCTCATATCGAGTATCTTATCTGATTCAGGCTCCGCCAAGACGTTTATCCGTGTTGAATGATATATAACTGAAAAACTATCCCCTATCTGTAAAAACTTTGATTTACTTGACTTATTTAGTATCGGGAAAGAAAAACTTAAATTGATGATAAACCTTATGAGGGTGTATATCTTCGATAGAACGATCGTCGAACTTCTTCAGCTTTTCTTTTTCTCTTGAATCGGAAATATGAATTGAATTGGGGTTGGCGTGGAATCTTGTTTAGATTTATAATATGCAATATTTTAATGTTCTGCGTGCTGAACAAAAGTTTTAAGGATATTTTCCGGGGACTCTTCATCAAACTTTGACCATTAAAAGTTTCTTCTTGAAAATTTGATGAAGTATCTTATTGCCTTTCAATTCAGAAAACGCTCGTTTGTAATTGGAGAGTAATTATCCTATAGGAATAATGGTATAAACTGTGATAAAATATTTTATAAACGATGGTAAAAAGTTAGAATTTGTTTTGAATGCTAAAAAAACACGAAGTTTTGCCTTTACTAAATTTAAACTTGAAATATTTTGGGTCATTTACAACAATGCCATCACTTTTAGTTACAGGAATACACATACATATATGGTAAAATACTAATAAGGAATATTTTGCAGTAATTCAATTTTTTTGTCGTGCAATACAAATTAATTATAAATTTGCCGACTCTAGTTTAAATAATGTTGGCTTTGCGCCTATATGTACTGTTTTCTAATCCCAAGTGTAATTATTTTGGACCCCGCTTTAATTAACTCGAATCTTTAATTCCTGAACATAAATAAGATGTTCTCGAAATTATTATCACGTTTACCCCGCGTAATGAAAATAATTATAGGATAGTGGACAAGTGAGCCAGTGTTTGTGCAGCACATATAGTAAGAGTGATCACTCAGAAATCTTAAGAATTTTTTTGACCCGATATTATATAAAACAAATTGCCATTTCATCACAGCATTCTAGCATAATATTGTGGGTATTTTACTGATTTTGATATAAATAGCGTGAACCCAGTGAAAATAATCATAATAGTCCATGAGGCGTTAGCCATCATCTGCAGCTTCTTCCATAACGTGAGCATCGATACAAACATACCCTTTCCATCCAAATACGAATATTAGTGATTTACGGTTTAATTTAACTTGACAAATTTAATTAATTAAGTTCTTTGATTAATTATACGGCTGCTCAAGTCAGGTGCACACCATAATAATATCTCATTTCGATTCAAAATATAATACTTCTTGTTTGTTTCATGAACTAGAAACTTGGGCAAACTTTCTTAGGCAATTCGAACGCTTTGATAAACTTATACGCCAATACGACCCTAAATAAGATGCTATTGTATTTACGGACAATTAACTGGCAAATTAAATTTTTGGTTCGGCTTTTGCTAGTTAATCCAGTCAATCGCATTAAAAATTGTTGTTTGCCAAATTTTTTTGAAATATCGGTTAATCAATAGAGGCGTAGGTGCAAAAAATCATGAAAGCTGTATGTAAAATGTGTACATAATTTATTCAGTGCGTTTATTTAAAATAATAATTTTTTCAATATAGCATTTTTAAACTATGTTGCACGTTTTTTGAACGTTTAAACGCAAGCATATTATTTTACAAACTAGTTTTATGTTACTATTCAAATGGAAAAACGTTTATTAAGAAGACATTTTGTCTTCTGGTTTTTCTTTTCAACTTTTTCTTTCTAGAATTATTCTATAAAAGTAGACGAATACTGTGCAATACAATATTTTATCTAAACTGATCAAAATTTTCCAATTCATAAAGAGACACACAAAAGCACATTTTTATTGTATTTCATAACTTATCCTCTTGCAAGTGCAAGACTATAAATTACACACAATATTTGTAGCGTTGTGTATCAAATTTCAGTATGAAAATGTTGAACCAGTTCAATGATGATCAATCAAACCAAAGATATGCTGTAATGAAATTACTATTTGTTCTCAATTAAAGAATATTTTAAATTGCGATTCTTGCTTTTAAAAAACTTTTAATTTTAAAACTAGTCCTTAAAATTTGCTTAAAACTAGAGTGAAAACTTAATAATCTCTCGGACTAATAAGAAAAAGCGGATTGGAGCTTCAAGGGCAAGTAGGGTAATGAGGTCAATGAAATTATGAAGCTTCTTGAATAATTATTCCGAACTAATAAAAAAATCCGGAGGTTGGTTAATTCGATTAGAATATTTATCGGTCTGAAAGAAAATCAAGGAAATATCAAATTAAAACCTGATAATTTTCTGGCTCTTTGCAGAGGTATTCACATCTCGAAGAAGCCACATATTGATATTCCAAAAATTATCTCTCGTTTTTTCTAAAAGCTATTTGATTCGGTGATAAAACGAGTTTTACTCACATTAAAATTTTTGAGAAATTAGCTTTTTATCACATCATTTACCAAAGCTCGTTGAAACATGCACATTGCATTGCTTTAAAACCTTTTAATCTGTTCAATTCTTCGTTAAATAGATGTGTTTTGAACTGCCAAAGAATTTTCCTTTTAGCGTAACCCATGTCCGTTGGCTGCTTAATATCAGATAATAAAATTCCACGATACAAAGGATGTATTAAAGGATCCTTCTTTCGAAGATTATACAAATCCTATGTACCAAATGTCTTCAGGACTTTTAAGATTTTTGACTTTGTAGTAGGACTTTTGATGTAAATGAAAATACGTTGGTTTAGAAAACAATTTTTTCGATTTTTTATGGTTTGCGTCAAAATATTATGCCTCTCAAATTATTTGCTCCTTTTTTGTTGTTGTTCCACGATTATGTCAAAGAACACGCATAATGTACATATTTATTCATTAAGCCGAATTTCCATATACGCGGAGCATATTTGGTTTGTATAAACCAAAGCAAATGTTCGAGACGTATCGAATCCTATCAATAATTCAATAAACGACAATGCGGCATCTTTTGCATGGCTGCACCGAAAAGACACAAATTCTCTTAAACGTCTTATTGTGTTGAACGCCACCACCCTTACCAAAATATATTGCAGATAAATTCAAAAAATTTAACATAAATCTTCAACCTTGTTAAGGCGTATAGGAAATTGCCTGGCGAATATAAAATTTATGTCTAGGAATACGCTGTTGGGTAAAACTAAATTATTTTGCGTATCTTAATACTATCTGAACTTATTTCAAGGATCGATTTTACGAACGGAAATTTATTGTTATTTGAGCATTTGAAATCGGGGAATGAATCCAAATATATCCTGAATTCCTAATAGTCTCCATTCTGAATATTATTGTTTGGGTATATGAAAATACCAATTCAAAGAACTCGTTTGCAATAAAATACTATGATAAACGTCGGTTAAGAAGTTATTAAAGTCAGAAAATAATTATGTGATGTGATAAAAGTCAGAAAAATCATCGTGGGCACTTCAGGTTCTGCCTAGTTATTTATGTTATAGATGTGATAAGACAAATAATTATCTGGCAATGTGCAAATTGAATCGTGGAACGGTGTAATAAATACACTAAAGCTGAAATAAAGAGCAAAGCACTTAATTTTTTTAAGAACTCTAATAAAATAAATCTTGCGACATACAAATGCTCCCATACATCTTCTTGAACTTGTGAAACATTACTTTTAGCTCATGCTCATTAAACGTTAATCATCTGGAGTTAACTCAAACAACTCACTCGCTTGAACATATACCTCTTAAAGTACTCTGAGCTTAAATATTTTATTTTTGAATTCTGCAGTTTCAGTTTAGCTTCGAAATAGGATAATAAATTTCCAGCAAGAATCTTTAGTTCCATGCACGACAATAAAATATTTGTTACATTGAGTTTGAAAAGTAACAAATAAGAGAGAAGTAAGTGATTCTTTCATATTCGTTAGTTTGGATGATTTTCCTGAAAATTTAGCATTGTAGGAACAGATAATAATTTTATACAATCATATTTCATAAAAATAAGCTGCAAAACCAGGTTCTACTTAGTAAATTAAATTATTGTTTAAATATTATCTTTACGTATTAGCAGCGGTCCTAAGGTGCAAAAAAATATTATGAATGTCCTCTAATTATTGTACTAATAATTTTATCAAAGTTTTAAACCCAATTATTTTTGAATTAAATACGTATATAGAAAATTCTCCCGAATTCTTATTCAAAGAAAAATTTCAGTGATAAACCGTTTCTCACTGTTCTGATTAGGACGAGTTATATTTACAGATAACGGTTTAGGAGTAATAGTCACATCTTCAATATGTTCGGTCCTTATTTATATTCAATTCGGGAAACATTCAATGAAACGATGAATATAGAATTCAGAGAGAATAGTTAGACATTTTGAAAATCGAGTCAAATTGAATGAAACTTGAAAAAAATACAGAACTCCTGATTATAAACGTATTATATTTTTTATCACTAGCAATTAATTGCAGAAAAATAATATTGTTCAGTCTACACAATTAATAATATGATAAATGTTAGTAATAATATAATAAATATATTACACATACAACAATAATTATAATTAAATTTCGTATATAAAAGAATATATAATTACATTACAAAAAGTACATTTTAACAATTATCAAATATTCCCAAATATCAACTGTGCACCTGATTCGCAAGTTGAGAAACAACACACTGACTCAACAACAATTTTATCTGTTAATAAATGTAATATATCTTCTATTTAAGTGACATAAAAGTAGCAAAATGGGAGAAGTCTTAGTTGTCCAATTATAAACGGAAATGTGTGAATGTGTTGGAAAGAATTCTTCCGACTTTTAGATATTGCTAACTTATTTTGAAATCGAGCAGTTTCAGCACGTGGAAAGAACAACTAGCCCTGGGAAATATTATAGTTTACTTCAGAAAGTTTTCATTTCAAGTAACTAAACTGACATAACATAGCAAACGCGTTTCAAATTCAAAGAGTTCAAACAACTAAATTAGATATAACGTATAAGAAAAAGTAAAACCGACTGAAACTTTCTTGCAGTGAAAGACTGTAACGGTCTGGAATAAGGGACTAAGAGCCTTAAAAAACTGGAAAGTTCCCATTTATCCTAATTGAATTGAGCTGTAACTATTGAACTTAAAGGGAGAAAGAGGCTAGAACTCTTGTTAAAATGTTCGCTGTAAGTTGGCCACTATTTCCCTTGAAATGGTTTGTAGAGAGCAACCTCAAAGGATTTTTTTATTTAGAGGATTTTCAACAGATAGTTTATTAGGATACTGAAAAGTTCATTTAAAAACCCGAATTGATCAAAGGGAAAACTGCCCATTTTATGAATGGTTTTTAAATCAAAATGTTCTGAAACTATATTTTGAATACATTTAAGTCTTAAATAGTGTTTAAGGATCGGCTAGCAATTGCCAAGAATTGATTTTTCTGTATTCAAGAAACTCACAATAAAAGCAAAAATAGAATTCAGTATTATGTATATATAAAATGAACACTAACACAAAAAATGTAAATAAAAGATACTTTACCATGAAATAGCCTAGATATAGATTTACAAACTGTGGATAGATTTAAAAATGGTTTTAAGCAGATTTTTCTCAACTGTAGTGTGAGCTTCGCTGGAAGAGCCCATCCATTTCCTCAGCTTATTGACATCAATAACTTACACAAAACCTAGTAAATAAACAGCCACCAGCACAGCGCTGCATACATCATAAAGAAATGAAAAAAGATGGCTCAGAGATATAGCAACGCATACCGATACATTCCACGCTAGACACGCAGCCACAATTTGTCAACATTTATCGGCATAAATTTTCGTGACAGATTTGCAAACAATCTGTTTTCTTGTCGCAGTTTTAAGCCGCAGAAAAACGAAATTGTTTTCCCATAATCCAGCTTGCTGTCTTAAAAGAATTAAAACAAGACGTGCCCTTAAAATCCTTAAATAAGTAAATTATTAGCGCTTAATCAAGATAAAGTTGTAAGAATATTCCGGGTTTCAACATGCGTATATTTAGTAAAAATCCAGTCCTCTAAGTGTGTTAACATATGCAATAGTGTGAATTGGCACTATTGACACATCAAACTTATAAGATTCCAATGTAGTAACGCAAGCTCTTCCTATGTACGGCGAAGAAATGATATTGTGAATATGGTCAAAAGCAAAAATTTAAACATTTGGATCAAAAATTAAGAAAGTCCACGATATGCATATATTTTTTTATGAGAATTTGATTATAATCAACCAATATAACTGGGCAAAAAGCAGGTAATTTTTTTTTCTCCATTATCATTACTTTCTTATTATTCTTTATAGTATCACCATTGAACAATTCAATTTCAATTTCTACTACACATAAGCTGTACTGAAACAATACAGTTTCGTTGTAATAGAATCGAAATCAACGTTTCGTGCTCAAACTAAACAATATGTAATGATGTTGCCAGGATGTCTAGAAACGTTGGAATCTCTCCAACTAAAGTATCCGCAGTAAGTCAGTTTTGGCTCCATGTTTATAAGGATACAGCCAAATGCTTTTGACTTTTTTATTTCTGACACGAAAATCCTTTCTACTAAACTGCAGGCACTCTAGATGTACCGAAATATTTATGGAACAAGGGCCGAATTTTTTGAACAGACTCAAGATGCACTTAGAATGCAAGTGAAAAGAAGTGATATTTAATTGCATTCTGAAATAAAGCATGAAACAAAAATTCTTAGTCTGTATATGCTTTTAAAGTGTGTTATATTCAATCGTATTTTTTCATTATATTTGTTTGTTGAAAAGTTCTGGTCCTAATAAAATTATACCTAACTGAATCCATACAATTTGTAAACTTGTGCTGTAAAAATATGTGTTATCCATTTGCACCGGACACAATTTATAAATGACCGCAAACTATTTACAGGTGCTAAAAATAGTAAAAACTGCGTTGAGCTTAAATTTGATATGACTTTTCATATAGTCTCCTTTTACTATGTTGCGAAATAAACCATGAACATTTTTTAAATGTTGATTTACATTTGTTCTGCTTACCTGCTAGCAAAGCTATTTGCAAAGCTGTTGGTGCTCAGTAATATAATATTCTATATTGACAATTTTTTCACCCATTTACCATATTTTTTGAATTGCAACATTCAAACATCTTTACTGCATTCAAATTATTTAATGTACTATATACTTTTTCTCCCTAATACAAGTTAGTCTAAGCCTAAAGAGAGAATCGTGTATTTTTTTAAACATAAATAAAAATTTGCAATTAAAGCATCTATAATTTCTTATTCTAGGAAAAACGCTATTCAGATGGCTCCCAAATAACGGTTTTTATTATAGCGGCAGAGTCCCATTGAGAGCTACAGAGATTTGATTTTAATATCAAATATCAATGATATTCAATAGCTGTTTACAAATAACTTGAAGACTTTGAACTGTATAAGCTGATGGATTATTTATGTAACGCTACGTAAAGAGTACGTTAAAGTTTTTGTTAACATTTTATATTATTTTTGTTGTCATTTTAATATACGAGTAGGTTCTGTGTAGAGTGAGAGAGGCTAAAGATTTAATATATTACTTATTACCGAACAAACAGATTATGAATTGATTAGTGAAGACCGTTTTCTTTTCAATTTCGACCTGTATATTGAAAACGAAGCCGTTTGGGGCCTATACCCTATATTAAGTTTTTTTTTTGAAAAGTCACTGAGAGAATCAGCTTCTGAAGTTTAGCTGTATACTGCAAAGAAACACAGAAAAGTAGTAAAGTTGCTATGGTGGAAATTATATTTTGAAAAAATACTTAATGCAAGCTGAGAGTTAAGTGATTTAGGTGAGTTTTGATTGACCAAATTTCCTATAGGTTTAGGACATTATTATCGCATTCGTTCATTTGTTTTCTAAACTCAAATTTTAGTAAATCCAAACTCTTCTAAGTTGCACGGAAAACTGGTAGATCTGTGTATTTAATCAGTTTCGATACTGACGTGACACTTAGATCCAGATATGGGCAAATCGACATGAGAGATTGAAAACCGACATAAATTACCTGATAATATTGACCATCAAGATTTACGGACCTTGTTCAAGTTCGATGCTCAATATTAGCCATTCCCTCCACGTTACATCAGCACATTATGAATGACCGGGAGGACGTTGTTTATTCATTACTTAGTCGATGAACATTGTATTCCACTATTCCGAATTCCTGCTGGAAGCGCAGTTAGTATTATGTGCATGACACCGATCTGTGCACATCTAACAAACCATTGATTCGATGCTGGATGCTGGGGCAACATCCTCTCAGTATTCAGGCTTTCCATAGATCAACAGTGGTGCAATATTCATACAGAATTTGTTAATCACAGAATACCAGCAATCAAAAACATTGCGTTTGGGACAATTTAAGATGAATTAACATCTGCTGCATATATAGCGAATAATACCGACATTTTCCTTATTATATTTGCACTTATTGATTAACAAAATTAAAGGTGTGCAACAGCAGCATGTTTCTACCCCAGCAAGAGAAACAAAAGAAAATATATGCCCTACAAGATGACAAAACGATTTCATTTCAGGTTTTTGGAACGTAAGATAAGGGTCGATTCCTGACACGAACATCGTCGAGTTTCCAATAATAATGATAAATTATTGCGTTCGACAGGATGGCAAAAGGGTTGGATCGTATAGAATTTTGAAAAGCAATACAATGATTCTAAGCGGTTGCTATTGTTGCTATTACGATATGGACAGTTCATGTGTTTTACCAAGTAGTACCAAGCAAGTAAAAATTACATAGACAAAGTGGACTATTTTGAGTGATTATCTGCTGTGGGAGCGTCACCAACTTTATATTCTGACCATATTTCCGACCTGATATTGCCACAACTTTCGAAGAACGGTACATATACTGTAAACATTTGAAAACGCCAAAAGTTTTAGCTAATTTATCAGGCACTGATTTTAACATCTCTACTCTCTAACTGATAAGTTACTAATTCATATAAGAACTAAGGGTTCCGCCTACCAAATTGAAAAGTTTCTACATTGTTTATTTCCGCAAATCCCTCTGAGGCATTATGTTTTCCGTAATTTCAATAGAAATGTTACGCTTGTGAATGTGAATATTAGCATTTCTTTAATTTTTATTGGAAAAGCAACTTGTTTCAGCTTAGAAAATGCACTGCCGGTAATAAAAACTAATGATGAGGTAACGATGAGAACTCAATCAAGCATCCATCATAATTCATCCTCAAACATGTTCTAGTTTATAAATAATAAAAAAATTGTGTTTTCAAAGTTTTTATGTTTGTTAACCACCATATTAATTGAAACGAAATTAAAACTTAAATCGATTTACACGAACGTGAACGTTGGCTGTGGTGAAGCAAAATTGCACCCTTGCAATAATATTACTCTTTCTACTGGCAATTTTCCCAAACTGTTTTAACAAAATGGATTTCCGATTTCCTTGAATCCATTTTCCTCAACGGTGAACGCTTTTCACCTCGAAATTGTTTTTTATTCGATGCAAAATTTGTTATCATTAAAAATAGTTCACTTTTATCTGGTGGGTAATTTTTCTATTTCTTAAATGGACTAACAATTCCTTGCAGATTAGTGCATTGGAATTTAGTTCTTACAATTTACTTTTTTAGTTCTTACAATTTACATGTTTACAGTCTGTTCGGTGAAGGCGAAAAAATGTGAGGAAGAAAAATGTTGTTCACTGTAATTTTCAGAGTAAAAACACACAGCTATACAGGGCGGTCCTCAACTAATGTGCAACAATTTTGTGCAAATTTGTCTGAAAGTTAATAGTTTCGGAGGTACAGGGTGGCAAAGTGTAAATGAAATGTGTGTCCATTCGTAATAAATTCTTAACCAGCTTCGCTATGAGCATAGAGTTTGTGTTTGGGAGTTTTTTTGGATGGACAAATCCAAGTTTTCTATTGTCTATCTTGTAGATCCATGTTTTAAAACGTCGTTTTTTGGCAATATTCCCCGATCTCTCTCAAACACAAAATTACATATTTCACATTAAAACCTAAAACTATTGATGTTGATGTGTGAACTCGAATTGGATCCCTGAACTCAGCTTATATTTTTTCATATAATAATTAACTAATAATTAATCAATATATAAATTGGTTTATTAATAAAACAAATAGCTGTCCATTATTGAAATCAACATTACTAAACTTAATATAATTGGTGGTTTATATTTGCAAAATATCCCTTATAACGACGCAAATCTGATTTAATTTTATTGATGAATAAAGCCAGAAATCGGATTTTAATGCAATTTTGCAAACACGGAAAAAGAAGGGAATTTCAATTGAATGGACCTGAATTCATGTGAACAATTTAAAAAGTATTTCCAAGATCTACTTTGGTGAATAACGCTTTTCGTCCCATTCGGTAAATTTAGAAACTTTTATGTGCAATGCGATAAATAAACTTTTTGAGTTCTTGTTGTAGTATTATAATCGTGCAAACTAGAACAATTTGTTAAGTTTCGGTATAATCATGTGAGGTAACTAGGATTTAAAAAATCGATTGAATCGATAGAATTTTTAAAACATCGTTAAGTTAAAAAGTAAATGCCCCTGACAATCTAAGCTTCTGAATCGACAAATATAAACTGTTAAGAGTTCGAGTAAAGATCTTTGCAAATAAGGACATGAAATAGTTAGTTTTCTGTATCTGTAAATTCTTTCACCAGTTTTATTCTCATATCCATTAGAACTTATTTAGTTATTTATTCAGGCTTCTTTTTAACGTAAACTTTCAGAGGTTTTTTTGACAAAAACAAACCGCGTTTGTCAATTTAATATTATTATCAATCCCACGTACAATTTTGTAATTTATTCAATACAAATCGTAAAAACTTGTTTGTAGAATGAAAATAGCAGTTTCTTGTAGGGTTTTTTCCTGTACAATCCAGCATTCCCAAATTATATTTTCAGTCCCCGAAAGTGGCAATTTAAGAAAGTTTAAAGAAGCCAAAAAAAGCACACTTTATAGCCTCTTCAATCGATGCCTATTTTCTTGCCTGCCCTTTGCTTGATTTCCATTATAGGTAAACGTTTCCGATTCCCTTAAATTGGATGGATTGAGATATTTCAGGATTCTATTATTGCGTATCTCAAATGAGGCCACAAAATTAACAATAATGCAGTAAATGTCGAAGTTATTCACGTACATAAATGCTTAGTTAAATGCAAGTGAACTAACGATTGAGTCTCGTACCCATATTAGATTTGATGGTGGAGGATTCTTAAGAAAATATACTGGGTCACATATACTCGACGTCTTTGTAGCAACAGCAAGTTATAGCTGACCATTTGTAACTCGGGGCGATTTTCCCAATTTCAAGTTAACAGACAAGAATCTCGATTAACTTGCCAACACTAAGTAATTGCTGACTAACCGGATATAAACTACTAATAAAGTGTTTTGTGTAGACACTCTGTCCCTGTAATTATTTAATTAAAGTCGAGCCGTAGCTTCGCTTTTCAGTGTTATTTAGGAAAAAGCCGTTAGAAGTTATAAAGAGCAGATGGAACGGCTGAATCCACTACTGTTTATTAGATCATCTGAGCTCTAGCACGGTGTTATATATTATGTAGAAATGTTGAATCGGTTAAAAGGTAATTTCGAAATGTACATGATAGAAAAGCCATTTGCACATTTATTGCAACACATTGCCAGCTTGTATGAAATCATGTTATGTGATTGGAATTTATTTAGTGCCAGTCTTCTCACTCTTCTGTTTCCATTCTAGGGATTCTCAGTTATGCTGTGCTTTGCTCTTAGTCTTTAGCTGTTACGTTAACTTCATCTACCACCCTTCTCTATCAGGTCACCCTAAAATTTAATCCTGCTTCTTGTCCGATTTTGACCTGGTTTATTATTATATTTTCTTGATTTGGAAATACGTAACCCTCTTAATACACCAATCCAATTCACTGTATGTCCCTTTTTGAGCTGATCTGAGATATGTAGATTATTGCGCTTTGGCTTAAATTGATTCAACCATTAAAATGATGTGAGTTTGTTTGAAAATGTAATCAATCATAAGATAACTTGTGACCTTAACATTTCTGTGAAGTGCTCACTTGAATACATTCAAAACTGCAAGCTAAATTGCAATTTGATTTGTTTATGCATGCGATGTTTTGCCCTCGAGGAGTATTCAGTTTTAGAAACGAACACAAATGGAATATTCAAAACCCTTCCGCAATTACTGATCAACATAAATTCGAGATTAATGTTTGATGCGGATTTATACGAAACTCCTGGCTTCACATGGAGGTTTCTCAGGCATGCCACCTGTTCTAAGCCTCCACAGTAGAGGAGGAATTCGGTTTTGGCTGTAGTTTATGACATTTATGAAATTATGTACGCTCTCCAAATACAAATATTTATTAAAAATGGCAACTAAGTATTTGAATGCAAATTTTGGTCTCCTCAATAAAGAATCCATAAAAAAAACTGTTGAATCAAATAAAATTGGCACAGTTGTTAAGATACTCCAGTTTAAGTTCAAGTTCACAATCCAGACCAACCAGAAAAATGTGCAGTTCGAATAAATTGCGAAGTCCAATTGGGAAACTAAAAATTTTAAATTGTACAAGTCCTGTTTGTAAAACATGGTTTGTTCATTTTCAAGGTAAATCGAGTGTGAGATACAACTAAAGCCAACGTGCGAGATAAATTTATTGTTACAACATATTTATATATTAGTGTATTATAATTAAGAATTTATTTTAACGATTCTTGTTACTAGTTAGTGCTACCGACTGCGCTTTTTTTGCTGCATTAAATAAAAATTATTTGTTTTTAAACTTAGGTAAATTGCTTAAGAATGGAAAGAATGTAGAAGAAAGAAGAAGAAAGGAATGTAGTTTTTAATGGATGCCTCAGTAATAAA
This sequence comes from Dendroctonus ponderosae, assembly GCF_020466585.1. NCBI lineage: Eukaryota > Metazoa > Arthropoda > Insecta > Coleoptera > Curculionidae > Dendroctonus > Dendroctonus ponderosae. Next base: position 5,094,043 of record NW_026018814.1, read on the forward strand.
CATGTGGCTAATTTTTCCCATTGATTGTGCGTTTTGTTCCAGTTGGGTATGAAATATGCGACTTTATCCGTGCCGATCTTAAAGCTGCACCAAACTCTAACCATATTTGTAAAGAATTCGAAAACTTTGGTAATATCATTTCTGATAACTTAAAGGAACGCGAAAACCTTGGGATATTTCTTTGAAATATTACTATGGCCATCTCTCGAACACACATAACTTAATAAATTGGTAATGACTTTTGAACCAATTTAAGTTAAAAAGTTCTAGAAATTATATTTTCGTCATTTGATCTAACCATTTTTTTGCGGCCAGGATTCGTTTGTTTACGAAAATCTCAGCTTTCGCATTTGTTCAATAGAACTGTCTACGCAAAATAAAATATCACTTTATGGCCGGGATCTGAAAGTAGCTACTTCAGCGAAAAGGGGACTTGGAGTAATTTGCTAAGTGCAGTTAATAAATTATGAATGGATATTAATGAAGCCTACAGCCTCTGCTCGCTGATGAGATCCATAGTCAAATAGCAAATCGTCAAAGTTTCAAATATATTCTTACTCAATTCTTCCAGTTACTAAGATCTGCATGTAAACTTACCTGAAAGGAACAACCGTATTGAAATTTAAAAAAATATGGTTTATAGTTAGTTACTAAACCGTGATATTTCAAAAACCAATCAAGTTTCTGAAAATTTTAACAGAAAAGTTCAAGTTTATGCTCTAAAATTCTCAGTGATCATTACAGGAATTTCAAGAATTTTTAAGTAACATAATTTGGAATCTTCGATACATTTTCGTAGCTTGCTTTCTTGGCACCGTTCATTAGGTTTTATATTTGTAAACTTTTGTTCGTGCTGACTCCTCAAGTGAGAATAAACGGTTGTTGAGTCCACAACGTCCAAGTCGTAGAGCCAACTATTTAAGAAATACGCCACAAAATGTATTACTGCATCAGCTTACGTATTAAGTATGCATTGATAGGCTGAAAATATGAATACCTAGTATCTCTAGCTAACTAATATTGAGAAGCAATTATTGGAATGGTTTGACAATTATTCGACTGCAAATGAGCCAACGTGAATTTTATTATTGAAAGCAACAGTTTTGTGCGTCCCTTAAAATTCAATCAAAAATAAATATTGCTGCCAGTTATCAATTAACGGATATGTGTTGATGGCCAATACCAAAACTCGAATGTAACTTTCATATTTACTTTCAATTTCGAGTGGAATCTGATATTGATTACAACAGAAATTTGTTTTGGGGAATCGAGTTAAATAACAGCAAAAATACTTTACAAATACCTGACGACGGCGCAATAGCTATACTTTAGGAATGTGTAGTAAACTTGAAAATTAATTTGCTTGAAATTGAAAAAAAAACATTAGAGTACATAACTGAATAACCTGTTAGAACCACTCTTTTATATAGCTGCAGAAACTATTCAATAAGATATCCGTTAAAGAAATTTAACATTTTCTAAAAATAGGCCTATGGTTTCGACAAATGATCCTGAAATACTCGAAAACACCATGGTGAAAACAAACTATACTAAAACAATCAACATATAAAATTTTCTGGTAAATATTGTCATCCAAAGAGCTATAAAATGTTTTCCTTTTAATCAGGTAACATGTCCATAGCACTAAAACAAGTATGGACTTGTAATCTAGTAATGTAATGACTTGAGTATTGAGAATAGTTGTTCTTTTACCGTCCTTTGCAAAACTTCTGGTTTGTTTCCGAAGAAATAAGGCCACAGCTTCTACTAGGCCTGTTAAAAATTGTTGTGTCAGTTGAGTAAAAATAGTATCACTTGAATATACTGCCCCACTAATAAAATTGATGGGCAATCAATACCAGATGCGATTAAATCGTTTAAAGTCCACAAAAGGGTAATTTATTTGATGGGAAAAGTCATACAATATAGTAATTTGGTGGCGCACATGTAAACAACTAAATTTATCGTAGTCAAAGAAATTTAAAATGTGATTGAAAGCTAATTCAAAATTCATTATTCGGCACACAGCAATGGATTGAAGGGCACTCAGATATTGGAGATAAGAAATATTATATTTATTGTTGTTCTGTGCTATAATACACAATAGAAAATATTTCCGAATGAGAGCTCTTAGAAACAACAATTTATGTTCTGTTTTTTCTGTAAATGCATCAATAAAGAATCGTAGAAGTAGATCATCGTTGTTTTATTATGTTTACTATCACTGGATATTTTGTTCTTTCACATTGAAAAATATTCGTTCGCTCGAACATAATTTATTGAAGAAATTGAACAAACTTATTTTGGTTAAATCTGTTTTACACTAAGTTATATGACATTCGAACGTAGCAATAATCCATAAGTGTATAAAAAGGTATTTGTAGGCATGTACTTTAAGATATATTTAAATCTCATTAAAAAATATAGATAATTTCAATCAACAACACGCGTTTCTAACGCGATTCGGTTTCCGCGACCATTTGTTAAAGTGTGTCGATTTTTCTCCTAAAATAACAACGTATATGCAAAAGTTATTAATACAAACTGTTTAGACTTCACTTTAGCAGTATTTGATATAAATTACTTCTATGTGTTTTATGCGAACAGCTAATACTCCTTTAGGTACATTAAGCCAAGAATAAAATCAAGGATATTTAAAATATTTAACGCTTAAATATTTCCTAATTTCAGACAAGACATTTTACTAAATTTTGCCATAAGTAAACTAACGCTGAATCATTGAGGGTATCGAATTTGCTAGAAAATCAAATTGTTAAAATGACTTTTGGACTTTAGCTGATAATAATGTCAATATGAATTATCGCTATATCAGTGCTGAAACTGTGTTAATTAACATTGAACATGGATCTAGTTGGGAATAGCATCTGCAGGGACTAACTAATATGGTTCAAATTTGATTTCATCAGCGAATGAAAGCCATACATGATAAATATGTATTGCTTTATAACTGATAATTGAAACTTTGCACTAGCCATGTATCAAACATTTCTATTAATGTTGCAAAAAAAATATATTGTGCTTAGTATCTTGTTTAAGGGGAAATAAAGACTTTAAACAAAGTCACGTTAAAACTGAAAATAAGGTCAGTGGAAACAGCATTGTTTTCTAAAAAGTTTCGCTAACATAACAAAGTATTATAATGGTTGAACCGTAAATTGCCTTGCCAAGTCTGTTGAACTTAAAACTTGTAATTATTTAACTAATTTTGAATTAAATGAGTCAAGTAACAAACATTAAAACATTTCATTAATTGTTGTTAGAATATCTTGTGGTTCTGATGCATGATTCTTTAATATGATGTATTTTGACCGGCTGTTAATGCCTCCATCGACTAATATATAGACATTTTGCAAAGTATTTAACATTTAGTTGTCGAGCTACTAAACACATACATAGCTTGTAAATCTTTCAAGAAAATCAAAGTAATCTTACTTACTAAAATCCGTAAATTAGTTATTCAATTAATGCAACAACAAATCTGCCACGGAAATACATTTAACTTTGCTTTAAAGAATGGCGTTCCATTTACCTTATTTTGCATCTTCGCAAACAAGGTGGGGATTATAAGAAAAGGCTGCAAAACTTTTTGCCTTTGTTGCTTTAAATACTTAAGGTAGGAAATTAACCCAAGGCCAACAAATATTCCATCAGATTTTCTTTTAAAGAGATTATTGCGAATCTGCCAGATTAATTACACCATGAATTACTTCCTAAAGTTTACCAAGACTTAAAGTTTCAGCAGGAAAGCAAGCATATTAATAAATATATATTTGCATAAGGTTAAAAATTAAATAAAAATTACTCTGCTTACCTGAAAGCTAAAACAAAAAACGAGGTTTGATTAAGTTGTTAAATGCTTTACAATAATTGTGTAACAATATTGTTGATAACCAACAGTCTCACTCTCTATTCTCCAAAGCTCGGACATATTTACCAAATAAAGCAGTGTGTTAAGAGAAAGATGTTGAAAAAGAACTCCAAAGTTTCTTTTTTCATTTACTTTCCTTGTTGATTAAGAAGAAATTAATTAACAAAATATACCTTATTCGGAAATTGTTGAGCAGTTCAACTGACTAATATGGAAGCACTCGCAAACCCATCAGATATGATCCCAGAATGTAGATGTTCCGAATTAATGAATAAAATATAACCAAAGATCCACTGTGTTACTGAATTTATTGCTTTCTTAACACTACATATTTGCCTCAATCTGCAAGTTTATGAGAAACTTAATTTTTTCAATTTTGGTTCAGATTATATTTTAAATAAATAATTTGGAACCAGTCCTTTATTCAGTTCAATATCGGGGTTTCCTCACAAAACTCCATTATAACACGCTGTGATTGTTAAAAGCACAAAGTAGACACTTGGATTTCAAAAAAAATGGTTACAAATATAACTACAAATATAATAACAGCAGATATAATAAACGTTATATAGTTGTTTCCTCAACAACCAACTACAAAGATTCTAAAACCATTAACCACGTGACATGCAATTTAACATGATTGCATTTCAATTTGTCAACCCATAAGGACGCAGACGATTTATCTAAAATATAAGAATTATGGGTTTTGCAAGATTGATGGAGCACATGAGAGCTCCAGTCAAACGGTTCAAACTTGATACGAAACTTCGATATGAAAGGGGTTTATCAATTAGGGGGACTAGTCCTTCGTTCACATATTCCGTTTAATTTTCGAAACTAGTTCCATAACAACTATTTTTTAATTCAATCAGTCGAATAAAAATGACAAAAATAGTTTAACTACAAAAACTTTTTTTTTGTTTTTTGTTTACGTTAAAATGGTTTTTGCGGCTTCGATTTTATAAATCAGTTCTATTAAAAAAAACTTTCAAATGCGACTTCCAAACTGGCTGGAGATTATTTCAAGAGTCTCTCAATAACGTTTACCGGTTGCTGCTGTTTTGCCATAACAACTCTAAATAAAATGCTTATAAGCATTTTTTCATCTTATTTCGCCTAAAAAAATAGGCCCATGCTAACATATTTACACTGTCAGCAAGAAGATAGTCTATTCAGAAAAGAAATCCCCTATAATGGAATTAAATCGGAACTACTATATTAGTGAAGACTTTCGCTGCCAACCTTTCCTTATAATTTTATTTATATCCAACATTTTAACGCCCCCAAAATCCGACGGATCTTTTGCAAATAAAAGACTATGTAAACAGCACTGAGTTGCGACGCGAATTCCTGAAAATCCCTTTTCTATTTACTTTTCCACTTATATATTCAAATTATTGCCCTTTGGGTTATAGCGGTGAAATCTGGCAGAATAATGGAAAAGGCCCTAATATGAAAACCACAAGATATGGTATATTTTCTCAAATTGAATAAAAAAGCTGGGGAAAAAGCTGTTTCAATAATAGACGTCCATTGTCATATTTTGGTATTGTGGAAGTTCAGTAAATAATAAAAATGAAAAATTAAGAGCAAACAAAAACAATTTAACAGGAAAATACTAAACGAATGCTTCTGGATTTGTTTCCATATCCAGGTCTTGAATAAGAAGTCGCTCTAATCAGTCGAGGTAATCCAGAAAACAAGAATCCCGAAACCTGTACTTAATTTCGCATAGGTATTTTAGTACTGGTTATGCACCCATGTAAAATACATGAATGAAATAAGATACATATTTCGGGAGTGTTAATTTCAGGCCAAACTCATCTAATAAGAGATAATTTATAGAAACCGGTCTTCTCAAAGACCCTTAGGTAAGGCTGGTCAAAACTGCATCAAAAAACATCCAATTAGTGTATTCAAACTGAGCCAAACCAGACAGAAATCCCACCTGGATATTAATAGTTGCCCATAATTCTTCGTCTTAGCGATAAATAATCCCAGGTGAGATTGGAAATCCGATGCTGGGCGAAAGATTTGGGGCTGATATTAATAATACAAGGCAAAACATGGGTTAATGTTCCAAAACTTTCCCCGCCTTAAAGGTTTTGACGAGAACTTAAAAAGTTTTCACGTAAACCGAGTTTTCCCCAATTAGGTAGATATATCTCGGATATTGGAAATACCCAAGTTTCGTGAGAGGGATCAGAATTTATCTTGCATTATTTTATTGTATATTAGTATCAAATATGATTTGATTAAGTTCACTTTGCATGCACGGAGCCTGCGGAAACTCTTGTTTCTTTAGAAACAGCCTTTTATCAGTTCAATCAGTTCCGTAAACACATTACAGTGTAAAACACTGAAAATCAAACTTTCCCCCATCCTCAGTCCCCCAAAGACTTTCAAACAATATAAAATGAATCTGTTAAAGTGGAAGAAGGTAAGTACATAATTTAAAAAAGTAAAATACATTTTCTGTCCGCGATAAAGCCATGAAGATATAGCCCCATATTTCTTAAGGGATAAAAAATCTGAAATTATGTTTTCCCTAGTCTTTCGGGGATCAACTAGGATAAATGCGATTTAGATCTTGTCAAAACAGAGCGAGCCGTTTTACGTTAACGGCAAAAGGAGATATTTTAGGGTAACTTTCCCGATTCTGAATTAATCGCGTTTCACGGAAGACTTTGCAGAAATAAAATATTTATTATTTTACTTAAAAACCTGTATAATTTTATTGCATGCTGAGAAGTAAAAACCTGACCTTAAATTAAGTCAAAATGTAATGCTAAATTCCCTCAGCAGGCCAACACCCCGAAGTTTCCCGAAATGCAGCATAGACATAGCTTATATAAAAATTCACTTTTTAGTCAACTATAATACATTTTTTTACAAACTTCTTTTTGGGTATTTCGCCTCAAAAATTTTTCTCTTTAAAAAATACAGAATTTTCTCACGTCTTTTATTACAGATTGATAAATAGTGCTCCTATTTCGCAATAAGAACGAATTATTTATCAAAA
>NW_026018814.1:5101003-5102211 GCF_020466585.1 Dendroctonus ponderosae
ATAAGAACGAATTATTTATCAAAAAGTAATCAAGAACTATCACCTAGAGGGTATCCTGCAACACACTTAGGCTCAAGCTGTAAGAGAAAATTCCAATTAGTAGAGAAATTAATTTGAAAAATTACCTTGACGTTGCGATAGCTATTTTCTGCTATCGTTATGAAAAGAACCTAAATGAACCTAAAAAAGAGTATGTCAATAAATTGTGTAACAATAGTAGGATAATACAGTATGTGAAAATTCGCTCTGATAATTCGTCTGTGCAAATTGTCAGTTATTATTATTATTACGTTAGATCAAAATTAACACCACACAATAGTAAAACACCACATTTTTACGGAGTTCATCAAAAATTCATAAAGTTAATATTCCTTTACTACCAATAGTTAGTCGTATAAATTCACCTACACATCCCCTAGCCAAATATATTTTAAACATTTTAACTCCCCTAATAAATAACACAACTTCCTATATTAAAAATTCTGAACATATTTTATAAAAATTATCAGACATAGACATAAATCCAAACCATATTCTAGTAAGTTTTGATGTCGTTAGTCTATTCACTAACGTACCTGTAGATAAAACTTTAAATATCATCAAATAAAAATTACAAAACGACACCAATCTTAAAGAACGCACACAGCTAAGCATTAACACCATTATTGAACTTTTAACAATATGTTTAAAGTCAACTCACTTTCAATACAATGACAATTTTTATCAACAAAGTTTTGGAATCGCTATGGGGTCACCACTCTCCCCATTTTTCAGTAATTTATTTATGAAAAATTTTGAATCAACTTTCATTAATAATTACAAATTTAAACCAATAATTTGGTGGCGTTATATTGATGACGTATTCTCCATTTACAGTCATGGCGAACAAAAAATTGATGAATTTTTATCTTATCTGAATAATAAAGTACCAACAATTAAATTCACTATTGAAAAAGAACAAAATCACCAAATTCCTTTTCTCGATATACTAATTAAGAAAAATTTAGACAATTTCGAAACCTTGGTCTATAGAAAACCTAATCATACTAACCGATATTTGAATTTCGACTCAAATCACCCGATAATGGTTAAAAAAAGTATCGTAAAACGTCTATATGATAGAGCAAAAATAATTTGTAATCAATCTAATTTTTCCAAACAAAAACAATTTATAAAAGAAATTCTAAATTTCAATAATTATCCAAATT
>NW_026018814.1:5103210-5110337 GCF_020466585.1 Dendroctonus ponderosae
TCAGTTTTACTGGCCGTAGTATGTTAACTTTGTTGGATAAATTGGTTAATCAATGGTCTTTTTCGAACGGCTTATCGATATTTTTTCCTCAGCTTACCTTGAATCGGTGGATTATCGTACTGACGCCGAGGAAAGCTTAACTCGCGCTTCGAATGACAATGAAGTGAGTTTGCGGGGTGTTGCGAGAATAATTGGTAGTTCGCACAAAGTGGTTATCAATTTGCTCAGACCACAGATCAGTTTGGAAAAACGTAATAATTCTGCAGCTATTAATATACGATAAAATCTTTAATTTAATGGAATATTTTAGTGTATTGTGTTTTACTTTGCTAATATTTAATAGCCAATTTCCAAAACATCGGGGTTGTGTTCTGTACAGTTATGGCCCTTGAGTGCCATATTAATTTCCTTCGCTGTGGCTATAGCAGCAAGCTTTTTCCTTAATTGAATCAATATTTGGAAAATAATATATGTCGCCTGGATAAAAGATGTTAAAAACGCCAACAAAAATACTAGCCGATGAACATAAGGATAAACAGCCGGATTCTGATTTGTAAAAAGTGCCTTTCCTCAGGGAAGCTCGTTTATTAACAATTTCCAGCATGAGCGAAATTTAAAAACTTCCTTCTTGCATAACTAAAAAGTGAATCTTGCTTACTATTTACACATCCCCAAGACGGCGGACGTCACGTCTAAAAGCATATTAAAAATTCCTATTTCGCTATAATGCATGTTTCCAGTATTTTTTGGCAATAATCCAAGTTGCGGCAATTTTTCCAACAATCGGGAACGCTTCATAACGAAACGGCGCCAGTAAGTCGCTTTTCAGTCGTTTCATTACATAAGTCTCAAAGAACTCCTAAAAGCGAAATTCAACTCTTTATGCGTCCTGCGATCGGAGAAAAGTGGATATTTTAGATGCATTATGTTTACATAATGTTGACAATAATGGATTTTAATTCACTGGAAAACTATTAGAGACTCGAACATTGACAATATGATTTAAAACCGTGCATTCCAACTTGAAAAGTCATTACTAAGGAATTATTATAAAGAATTAACCGAGAATCTACATCAATATGGTTAAGTTAAAGTAATTTTTAATTAGACTAACCTGAACAGGAACTATCACTGTTCGAACTAGACTATCGATATTTTATTTAATATTTGAGCTCAAAAAGTTAAAGCTCTGCAGAAGATGAACTGAGAGGATCAACGTTCTCAAAGTTAGGTATTATAATTAATTAAAACATTTTGCTTTAGAATATCTCCCACAGCTCCAATGACCTTTTGAAGTAGGCGATCGATATTTTGTTTAATATTTGATTAAAATCTGATTTAAACTCCAAAAATCAAGCGAACTGAATCAAATATGATCCAAAGTTTTATAGAAATAGCAATAAAAGTGTTTGGATATTGCGGATAAAACAGCTTTTCAAGTCTTTCCATTCTGAAGTAATATATTTCCCATTTATATCCCGCGCTACATTGCTAAGGAATGCAGAAAAGTTGCATTTGTAAAATCGTCTTTGGTCTGGAAATTGGTTTGGTAAGCGATATTAATAAGTTTTCTTTCGATCCTATCACACTTTTAACTAATGGATCCCGCTTATCATGTAAAAACTTCAACCTCTTACCGCAGTTATAACGTTTTTGGCAAACACTTGAAGGAAAACAGTCATCTAAACAATCTAGTCAAAAAACTAGCTCCGCTATCGTTTTTACACATTACATTATATCTCATCCCTCTATGCTAATGCTGCAGCTCTAGAATGGTTTAACTAAAACAAATCCATTTAACCTTTGAATATCTAAATAAATTATCTTTATACATGACATACGCCTTCACACCCTTCCCTTATCTAAATAAAAGCTGTCGCTTTGGAAAACAGAAATTTGGGAAGGATCCCTGAGGAGCTTAGAGTGCGTTAATAAATTTAATTGCAAAGACAATTTGGGGAGATAATTCTTGCTTACCCGAAAAACGTTTATCAAAACGGTACAAGAAATTCTGACTAGTTAATGATTTATGTTAGATCATTACGGGTTTTATTCATTTCCTTTGACAGATGTATTTGTATAAGAATAATGCTGACTACTATGAAAAAAAAAATCTCAAATAATAATTATATCTAAAACTTAGATCGATGGTTTAAATAATTCGTTGGTCAATTACTTTTTCATTAAATATTTGATCGTTTATTATGTTATCGGATGAGTAGAATAAGTGAACATATACAAAAATTTTTGGTATATATGTATTAAAAAATATTTCTACTAAAAAATAATTGACAATTGTTTGATTGCAAATGAGGGATATAGACAGTATGTTGTTTTAAATGTCCCTTATTTTTCGAAATATATTCCCGCAAACGCGTAGTGTTTCTCTAATACTTGATGGGAAATATGAAAACAGACAATAAATATGCCTGAAATATTATTAAATTGTCAATTAAATTAAGTATAATTAAGTTGTTGATTCTACTTGTCGAGCTTATTCAGCAATAAATATCGACGAGAGCAGAGATTTTGTACAAAGCAGTTTTTTCAGTAAATAAATCGCTTACGGAACTGAATTTCAGTGGCAATTTTAATATGTTTTCAAGGAAATTTAACTTTGTATAACAAATATTGAAAATTATATACCAGAGTGTGAAACAAATGTTGTAAAATAGTCAAATAGTTGAAAACTATTTCACAGAAAATTAATCTAAAACTTTTGGTAAAATATCAAGTCACAAAAATATTTTGAAAATATACAGACAAATATATAACAAATTCGTATTTTAGCCAGCTGTTCACAAATATAGGAAATGAACATTTTTATATGAATAAAAAAATTGTTACCATTTTAATATATACCAAATCCACAAATACAATTTGTAGAAAATTAGATCAAAACGTGAACATAATGAAGAGTGATAAGTGCCAAACAACAAAAAAAAGGGCATTCTAGAGAAGGATCAATAAGAAGAATAGAAAACTTTCTACGAATTGGGTTCAAAAATAAAAAATGCTACGAAAGTTCAAAAATAAAATAAAGGACATATTGCGTTATTGACGCACAGACAAGGTTGTTTAAGAAATTTCATTTATTCTTCCAGGCGTAACGTGAAAAACATTAAGATACTATTTTTGCCTCTTTTAGCTCTAACTTAATTATCTTCACTGAACGAAAAATTACTTGTTTATGTGTAGAATATAACGCTTTTTCGCAGCGTTTGTTCCCCCAGAACGAAATACAATCAACATATTGATTAATAAACGGATTTTTTGAAATTTTTTGAAAGGAAGTAACAGCCGTCTTTGCTTTCATAACTAGATGCTATTTATATTAAGCAATTACGCAAAAGGCAAAAACATGTAAGAAGTTTGAAACACCGTCTAGATAATGTTCCCGAATAGATGAAGATGAACAATTCTTGTATGTGTTATACTTCTGATATCATAGGAAAAAATAAATTAATCCAAAATGGAAATTCAGTCTTGGTGATTTCGAGTGATAAGAAGAGAAAAGATGGATTCACCTTTTCTCTACCTTTCCCATAACGGTAATTTAAATTCGCAGGCCGGTTTCACACAAGAGCTGATTATCAAACAACGGATCGTTTCTATTACAGAGATTAAAATAAATTATTTAGGGAGTCCATATTTATACTGAGGAAAGAGTAATTTATATGCAGCTTTTTGGAGCTCTGCGGAGAATTGCGTAATGAAAGAAGTCGGAGCCGGCTCGCTGGCGTCACTCGACTGTGGATTGGCTCGATTTCTGCCAAAAATTCTCAACCCGCAAAATACAAGATACTTTCAGCTTCATGGAAACAGATTAATTTTACAATCGCATCGTCAGATCATCAACACGCAGAAATTTAAAAGCAGCGACTGAACTGACGTAATAATTTGCCTCTCATCAACAACTAAAATGCGGTGTATGGTGGCATTTAGAGCATCTTCTACAACTTATCGCATGTAATTTACTATTAAACTGTGTAAATGTTTATTGTGAAACAGCTCAGACTTATTTCCAATGAAATATCGCTGGGCGCAAGTAAGATTCCGTAACATTACGAAACATGTCAACTTGTGTTCTCTGGAGGCTTCTTCTTTAGACGCAATTCTTTATTTATTGCCACTAGTAGTCAATTAATATAGTTTGTTAAATTTGAAAAATAGTGTTCCAATAACAGCGCTACACCATAATTAATATTTGCAATCTGCTAACTTCGGTTATACCACAGTTGACTGCTCTGAAATTGAGTTGCAATCACGTCAATATTACTTTACATGCTAACAGAACACAACCATGTTAATATAGTTTAATTATGCGAAATTCCGGACACTAACATTGATTTTATTCTTCGTGTTTTAATGCCATTCAAGTCACTTGAATCAGGTTTTCATTTAATTAACCTGTCTATCAATTTTTTTGTGTTTTAAAAAGGCAGAATTCCTTCACTTCTCCTGTTAAAGATTGATAGACAATACTTTTACTGCACAATTAAAAACGAATTATTTATCAAAAATCAATCAAGAGGAAAATGTCAATTAGAAACGTAATTAATTTCGAAAAGTTACCTTGACGTTTCAAGATTTTAAAATATACTTAAAGAAGAGTATATAAAAAATTGTTTAACAAGGCTAAATTAATACAAATGTGCAAAAAATCACTCTCAGTTTTCCTGTTGTTACAAAATGATTTGTGTGTTGTAGGATACTCTCTAGATGTACATCTTGAGTACTTTTTAATAAATAAATCGTTCTTAATTGTGAYAYAACAGCACTCTATCAATCTGTAATAGAGAGGAAATTTTGTTGCCAGGAAAAATGAATCTGCCTTAACCATACAGAACTTATCTTCACCTCTTTAGAAAATTTGGCACCTATAAGATCGATATCACCTCCCTGTAGGCATGAATGCTTCAATTAGGATTTATCCTTTCACAAGTAAACGTTGTTTTACCATTGGCTTCAAGTTAACCGCCCAACGTTTCSAWCAACCGTCATAACTTTCYATTAACAATCYATTAACTGTCACCCAGTTAGGCATCAAGTTTAATGATTCCTTTAAGAATAGGTATTAGAATTSGGGTTTTKTTTGCCTCKGGTTAGGCATTTCCATAATTTTCATATTATTCAATATTTCCTGTTTTAGTTAATTAGTTATGAGAGGTGTTCATATGAGTATTAAAACATTCTTGTCTCCATGCACTTTTCAGTGTTCGCGTAACTAAAATCTTGTCAATTGAAAAGAAAATGTATTTAATATAGTAACTTCATTCGAAACTATTAAAACATTGCATATATAATAACTCGAGTCTAAATGGTTTTTCTCGTACTTTAGGCCCAACTAAAATTTCATATGTGGTATAGATTACTACAATCATATTCACGACATAAAGGATAAAGACTAAATAATTAATGGAATAGTTTACTACCAGAACGTGATTGAGCGATTGAGCTTCATTTTGCGTATTTAGTTTACCAGCACTGAGTACTTGATAGTTAAGGAGAACTTGATACTTAAGAACAACATAGGAATAATATTTGTCCTTTTGTCCTGTTGTTAGTTTATTAAATGGTTTGTCGCCGGTATTGATTTTAGTCTCAGTTTTTGAAGTATCTCTTTTTTCCCAATACGCTGCCTGTTTTCCTGCAAAGCAACACTTGCGCAATCAACTCTATTGTAGTTATACTTATTGTACATACTTTCCTGACTGTGTTTCAATTCCAAATCAAAATCAATTCCTGGGCTTCAGTAATTCATAAAAAAAATTTTTTTTAACCTATCTGTTATTTTAGAGAAACTGATGATGGTGGAAAACACCAAAACGTATTTTAATTGATAAATAGACAATGAATGACTGAAGCCCAAGAATTGATTTTGATTTGGAGTTATACTTATTGTTATCAAGTGGATTAATCCAGATTCGAAGCACCAAGCTTTTAGTATTGGGCAGTTCATATCTCGCCTTCCTATATATGACATGGTTTCAAGGGCGGATTAAGGGGGGGCCCTTATGACCATAAGGGTCATGACCCCGCCATTCAATTCTCTATCCAACGATGCCAAAACGAATTTTCTAGCTCGACTGGTTCTTGAGAAACTTCGAAAAAAGCAGCGTCATGTTCAAGTGGATTTTGCAACTCAAAAAAAAGCACGCAAATCTAAAACTTCTTGAATTCAAGCATTTTTTGAGAACTGCCAACATTTCCTTGCCGATGGTTCACTTTCTAAAAAAGCCATTTATTTCTCTCTAGAATGATGTACAAATGAGGGTTCTTGCCCATTTTGCCTTTGCCTCCGAGAAATGAGCAAAAACGGGACGGAAAACATGAAATGTTGGCATAATCTTGCACCGAAGTGTCTGATATTCAAATTTCGCTTTTTGTGTCAAAACTACTAGAATTTACTCTATCCAACGATGCGAAAACGAATTCTGTGACTCGAATGGATCTTGAGAAACTTCGAAAATAGCAGCGTCATGTTCAAGTGGATTTTGCAACTCAAACTACAAAAAAACCACGCAAATCTAAAACTTCTTGAACTCAAGCATTTTTTGAGAAACCTGCCAACATTTCCCCATCCATGGTTCACTTTCTAAAAAGGTCATTTATTTATGTCTAGAATGATGTACAAATGAGCGTTCTTGCTCATTTTGCCTCCGAGACATGAGCAAAGACGGGTCGGAAAACATTAAATTTTGGCATAATCTTGCACCTAAGTGTCTGATACTCAAATTTCACTTTCTGGGGAAAAACTACTCGAATTTCCTCACTCACGTTGTCACGACTGAATGGACTTTTCAATTCTCTATCCAATGATGCCAAAACGAATTATGTGACTCGAATGGTTCTTGAGAAACTTCGAAAAAAGCAGCGTCATGATCAAGTGGATTTTGCAACTCAAAAACAAACCACGCAAATCTCAAACTTCTTGAATTCAGGCATTTTTTGAGGAAACTGCCCACATTTCCCCATCCATGGTTCACTTTCTGAAAAGGTAATTTATTTCTCTCTAGAATGATGTAAAAACAAGCGTTCTTGCTCATTTTGCTTGCGAGAAACATGCAAAACGGGACGGAAAACATGAAATTTTGCAATAGTCTTACGCCACCCTTGCACAAAAC
>NW_026018814.1:5110755-5167017 GCF_020466585.1 Dendroctonus ponderosae
GTGTGTGTAGAAATAACGTTCTGGGCAATATGCATTTAATTTTGCGGACAATCGGGTTTTAATTCGTCGGTTGGGTGCATTCATATACTTAAGAAAATAATACAAAAATACAGTCCACTTAATCATTCATCGACAGTGGATTGATTGAAGATTCTTTGTTGGGTCACTTTTGCAATTCCGGATATAAAAAACCGGATTATTTCCTGAACCGGGTTATTTGATGGATCTGGCAAATCCAATGCTTCATCTTTGGTCTTCTGCAATCAACCTTGTCGGTCATAGATTTCTGCGATTCTGATAATTTTGCATTTTTGGCATTTTGGATTGGGGTTTCATGCGTATTTTGCCTTTTTGGGCTGTTTCTGGTCCTTGACGAATAAATTTAGTTCTTTACCATCATATTTTTATTCAGTTTCTGTGTTTTACTTCATTGAGTAAACTGACCGATGTTTCAGTGATTTCCCTCCTTCATGTGTGTTTTATAATGGATATAAATAAACAAGCAGGGCCGTCGGCCAAGTTTGCCCATTCAGTGCGAAGTGTACCAATGTCCACGTCACATCTTCATATTCTTCTAGGGTCAAACAGGTGGCAGCTGGCCGATTAAACTTTACCCTTAAATACACTTAACTTCTCCACATTCGTATTATGTCATCACAATCTGTTCGCGCTTCGACGGAGGGACGCCTAAATGGTCGAGACAGTCTGGGAGACAAATTTAATTCTCCGGTCTGGACTGGTCACTGTTGTCTCTGCTATCTCGACCCTTGTCAGATCAAAGACGAGAGACGACGGTTTGGGGGCTGACCTGTTTTAAAACTGTGAAAAGCAGCTTATAATGACAAGTCGCCATCAAATATTGTGCAGACAAAGCTCACTTAACGACTAATTTAACGTGGACATCAGTTCGACTCACGGAAGATCTGGCGTCTAAGAGCAGAGCTGGGCAAGTAGTTAGGAATTAAATTACTTTTTGGTATTTAAAAACTTTTTCGAAGTTAAATACCATGTATTTAACTACTTTTTCAAAAATGGTATTTACAATTGAACCGTCAATTACTTTCTATAAGTAATTAGTAATAAGTATTTGGAAATTTTGTGTAAAATAAATGCCCCCGCATCCACGCAATAACGCATCCAATTTTGTGAAGGCTTTTAAAGATTATCCTGAAGATTATTTTTCGCACACAGGACTAATAATGGAGGGCTGTGAGAAAAAAGTTGAAGAATCCCAAATTCATTTGCCTAAACATCATCGTAGCGTAACGCATTCGTGTCATCTTATAGGAACAACAGACTTTATGAAACTCATAAACCAAACTCCATCACTCAGATCAAAGCACGCTCTGGTTCTTAATAAATGTTCCCAACTTTTGAATAAAGCAGGACGACCAAAATCAGCTGAAATAATAAAAGGTGTTCTGGGTCATTATTTAAGCTACCCAGCGGCAACCAGATGGAATTCTCAGTAAAGATTCGGTAAAACAATTTTTGAAAGTTAAAGACAAAATTACAATTCTATATGACAAATTAGAAATAAGGACTAACGTCTCAAAAGAGACTGATTTATGATTCTTTATCGGAATATCTTAAAATTTTATAGCCAATTGCCAATTGCATCAGCAATTTATATATTACAAGGTGAAAAAAATAATTGAAATAAAGTGAAATAAATAATAATAAATTAAAAACCGAAAAATTTTGATTCTTGAATTCCGTTGTAAATGGCCTCATAGAGTGTGTGTCCAGAAGATTCGAGAAATTTTTAGTTTCACCCATCCCAGATTTAAACTAAAATTGGTAAATTTAATCTGCAATATGGAAGAAAAAATACAAATGCCAAAAGATAATTAAATAAAAATTGTAAAGGCAATTAATGAGACAACTGTAAGTCAAAAAACACCTCTTCCAGAACTGGATAAGAGTTCTTCATTCAACATGGACTTCTTTGAGTTTGATGACAAAGAATTGGGTACAAGCTTTGCAATATCTGTAAGATCCCAGCTTTGAGCTGGAAATGTTGGACAAATATCCTCTAGTGAAAGTGTTATTTTTAAGGTATAATACCACTTTACCTTCCCCAGCAACATTTGAGAGTATATTTTCTTATGCCAGTTTTATAAATGCGCCTCGCCGCCATGCACTATCAGACAAAACCTTAGAAATCCTAGTGCTATTGAAAGCTAATGGTAATTGGTATTAAATAATACATTTTAACCTTTCTTTTTGTTTCTGTCTGATTGTTATCCTATGTCATAAGTTCCTATGCTATATATGTATTCTGTTTTTTTCGTAAATATTATTATCTATTGTTTATGAATGATATCAAATGTTTAAAAAAATATGTTTTTTTGTAGTTTGGTAAATATAGTACATATATGATTTATCGGTGATATTGGTGTACTATAATCTGGCAGTTGAGAAGTTAAATACTAATTACTAAGTAACTATAGCTAACCCAAACTAAGTTTGTGTTCTTAAATACTTTTTTGTATTTAAATACTTTACTGAAAGTATTCGTTAACCAATTACTGGCATATTCTAATTAATAATTGGTAGTTAATTACTTTTTTAATGTTGACAGTATTTGGTAATTATATTTAAATACTTTTTAAAAGTAATTTGCCCAGCTCTGTCTAAGAGACTGTCAAGGATAGTGTTACTCGGAAACTCTACACGTCTACTTAAAGTTCCAGCAATGATGAGGTTGATGAGGCTAATTATTATGGTGGTACCGGCTACTAATTGACACATGCACATAATAATTTGCCTCGGGCAAAATAAAATGTACAATTTGCTATAGTGGAAGAAAACAGCAACAATCCTATGCCCAATCGGGTTTTAGTATACCAACAATCGACCATTTTTTTAAACAACTGATTTAAACCATAAACACAAAATTCAGTTCTGTTCTAAGTTCAATTTCAATTTAGTTCAATAAATTGAACTCTCTTCATGGATACGCTTTCACTATAAAATAAATAAATAAATTATGTCCAGTGTTGGCTGCCTAAATATTTATGTATAGTATAATCGTGGCAAAATAAGCAAATGGGTGATGGGTTATGGATTGCGATTGACACCCATAAATGCATATGAGCTAAACTCCAGTTCTGATTTTTGAACAAAAAATTCAAAAAATCGTTTTGCGCTGCTGAAGTCGACTTATATAAATAAAATTCGACGTTGTTTTCATTTGGGACTTAATGATATTCCTATAGAAAAGCAGATTCATAGTAATGATTTTGCTGCTATCCAGTGAATACTTAAATAATGTTTCGTTGCACTGGAAATAAAAACTGATTAAATATGAGTGAAAATGCTTCCTGAGGGCCGCCAAGGAATGGATGAGTCTTCCTTTAAACCATGTTCTAACAGATAAAATAAACCGGAATAGCTTGTCTTGCATCGCCAGTTCTGAGACTCCCAACTATATTTTTATTTATTACATGATGTGTACATAATATTAACTTTCGCTGCTAAAACACATAATTGGTGATTCTCGTTCATAGCGAAACTTACAAGGGACGAAGGCATTACAATAATGCCAGAAGTATAACTCATTTTTGATGAAAGTTTACTATTTCAAACTATATGGTTACAAATATTTTGGAGAGTGTGTGAGTCTAGAAGAGGCGATAAATAGACCATGAGTTAGTCAGATTAATTGCAAAATTGCTGCGAGAACATATGCATAAGAGATAAATAGATGAAATGATGGTATCCATTAAATGTCACGACGGTTGGCAATCCAACGACAAAGAAAAAACACTGCTAAAATATTCTGTTCTAGAGTGGCAATACATTTTCCCGTGAAATATTTTCTTTTTTTCAAGCGTAAAGGCATAAACGTATGAAATTAAATAAAACGAAGTAAATATGTTACTCGTGGAAAAATAAAAGGCCAGCTAAAATGAGTTACGCTGGCTAACATATAAGTTGTTTCACAAATGGCCATTTTTACATTATTTCAAGTTGTTTGTTGACTGCTGGTGATTGCGATTCTTTTAAGCAAAGTCATTCTTTATTTGGGCGAGGCCATGTCCAGAATATTTGCCGGAAGCAGAAACCAAGGCAAATGCCACTTAGGTTCCATATAACAACTCAAACCACGCATATTAATTTAAAACGTATTGTGCCATTATTCAGGTAACTTAGTAGACCAGACAAACTAACTGAATTTTAATTACTTTTCTCTGAGGACAATCAATCGTTAAATTTATATCTGATCCCTACCGTTAAACAAGTTTTAGTTTAATCACATAGGATGTGCAGAAATTAAAGTAGTCGCAGAAGAACGCACAACGCGAAAATCCCTAGAGTGACACAGAAAAAGTGTATATTATTTAAGGTATAATGGTTTACTTAGTTTAAGTAGAGTTTTCCTAGTTATGTTAAACCCTTAGCACCTTGTTTCAAATTGTTTAGGTGAGTAAAATCGTCATTAAATAGACTGCAACTTCAAATCTAATCTATTTCCTCTAGCTTGTAAAATATAAACTGTGAAGATCGAATTTGGACACCTTGTATAAATATATTGCATGAAATGTTCTTAAAGTTTAACATTTTAACACTAATTGGCTGATAGTGCATTAAAATGCTTTCTATTGCTATTCAAGTGAGAGAAGACTTTTGGCTTAAAGTGCCTTTTAATCACGGTTAATGGTGTCAGTCATTAGGGAGTTTTATTCAACTAATAAGAGCGTGACAAATTCAAAACAGACCCATAAAATCCTAAAAACTTTGCCCAAAAATCCCAATTTGTCAGTGACAAACACCACCATCTCTTCAAAACGATTTCAAATTAAAAATAAACACAAACATTTTTAAGGAAATGTGTACACATTTTACCAAACTAACGCTGTAATATATGCTGGCTAATTAACAAAAACGTTAATTCGCGTAATGAGAAAAGAAAAAAACATTAATTTGCATAGCTTAATCCTCAAGCATTGTCCATTCTGTAGGGATTATACGAATTTTAGGTACGTTTGCTGGTTGCCTTTATTCCGCATTTAAAACTACATGAGTGTCAGAAAACTGAAACAACAAATGGAAATTTATTCTTTGTAGGCAACATTAAGATTATTTAGGTCAGGTTCCATAAGAGAATAGTAAATCAAAACTTTTCCTAATCTAAGCAGCCAATTAAGATTTCAATATTACATAATCTCTCAAACCAACAATATTCTTCTCGGTGCTGGATGGAGGACGGTGGTAAGTTTGTCTAACTAATGGCAAACTTTCAATCGTCGATCTCTGCAGTACGTCTATCGGAGAAAGTTAAATACTTGCTGTCTGATGGGAAATGCTCTCGCCCTTGCAAATACCAACACGGAATATTAGTGAAAAGCAATAAATAGAGTGATTTAAATTAGCTGGCCGGCCTTGTCGTTCAGGCTTTAGTACAGTGACTAATGCTATTATATTGCTACCCGGCGCTAAACTGACCTTAGAGTTCCAGAAACTATGCAAAGGGACTAACATTACGTCATTGAAGTTGGTACGTTAAAGATTATAAAAAGTTAAAATAATTTTTATTTTAGTATGACAACTTCGATTGTTTCACGAAATGGAATGGCCAAATTTGCACGATTTTGCGCGATAATTTCTTTAAGGTTTGCTCTTTAAATTTTAAGGGCAAACTACTTATTGATTCCTGAGCTTAATGGTATGCCACGGTTAGTTTAACAAATTTATAATTCCGAAAAACTTGACTTATTGCTTCTTAACTTGGTCAAAAATCTTCTCAATATTGCTCTTTACATGTACGTTTTTCTAGTGTTTTTATTTTGATTCAATATTTTTTCTGTATTACATTTATTTGGAACAATAAAAATTTGAAATCCGCATTTTGCCAAGCGTTAATTATATTTTAATCAACATTTAACCGATCGTGTATCACTTTTCCATTTTAACCCCGCAACGATCAGACTCAAATTTAAGCCTCCCTGGAAACATAACAATATCTGCAATATTTTTAAAATTATTATATCTACATTATTTCCGTTATATATAACTTGAGTAAAATCTTGCAACAATATGGTTGATAAAAAATGGGGTCCCCCAAAATGAATATGGAACAATTCAGATTACTGAAAGTTTACAAAAATCTTTTTATGATAATTGCATATATCCAAATATAATGGTAATAAAATTATTACATATGTATACTAAAATATTTGTTATTATATTTTTTCTTTCCCGGGTTTCAGTCAAAATGTGAAATAAAACAAAGTGAGGTGTTGAAAGCCTAAAAAGAATCTAATGTTTCCCAATTATGGGTTTGTGTTGAATTATAAATCTGATGACGGAGCTGTTGTCTCGCCGAAACGTTATATTAAATAAACGATATGAACATTTTTACATATTGCACATTTTGACTGAAACCCTGGAAAGAAAAACTATAATAACAACTACACGCAATCAGGAAAATAAACAAAAAAAACTAAAATATTAGTAAAACCCCATTGCCACAAATTTGGCTAACATTTCGCTTACAACATCTATTACTACCAAAATGTCTCTCACCACGCTTATATAGTATTTTACACCCTTTACATTATGCAAATCGATTGCGTTCTAAAGCCACTGGGCCCTTCGACCCTACGGATCATATATTTCAAGCCGGAATAAGTGGTATATGTTTCAGAAAGTTGTTTATTATTAATGTACCACATCTGAGACGATAGGGCCTAACTAGCAAATAAATCTCAGAAATAATTCTCTCTCTCAGCTTTAACAGAATTCCATATTACCCTTTTATAAAAGATTCTTTATTGGAAAATGCAGACTAGTTTTACAATGGTGACGCCATCGTATTGCTCCGTGATGGCCGAGGCATTTTTCTTGGTGTATGTTATTTATTGAGGATATTAAAGTTGTTTCTGCAGATTTATGCCAATATCATTAAACTGCCCCGAAACAGATAAAAGTCTAATGCGTTCGTTATTCGCCCGAAAATCGATTTCTTGCGAAAGCAGTTGGGATAGAACTCAAGTATTTCTGTACGCTCTTCCTATACTTTCTCCTATGTAAGCTAATAGCTAAAACCCCAGCGAGGTTGTAAGATTTTCATTTGCTTAAGCTGTTAAGCTTTTCGGCTTCTGCAGTAAAAGTTCATGAAAATTTTGTTTCATATAATTTATTCCAAAATGATCACTAGCAAGAAAGTGCATCAGAAATGATTGAACCGAGCAAAATCTATAAAAATTTTTACTTCTGGAAAAAGATCGTAGCTCAATTATCCAAATTCACACTGGTTCTAGAAAATCAATTTGTCACCAGCTGGAAGAGCGCAATCATTAATTACCATTCTCGACATACTGAACTTGAAAACATGGAATTGAGAATATTGCCTCTCATTTGAGTCCCGCCAGCAACCAACTTAAATGTATTAATTTCAATCTGCCTGATGGAAACGGTATGTTTACTTAAATAACTGCATTTGACTAAAATTTTGCGAAATATATGTATGTGTTAAGATTTAAATTCGTCTAATTCGAACTTCCGTTCATGTTCAAATTTAATTTAAAGTTTTAAAATCCGTAAAGACAAAATATGAATAAATGACCGTCATACACGGAGGAGTTATGAGAAACACTCAATTTTGATAATGGAATATAACAAAAATATTCAAACCATTAAAGCATTTAAATTTAAACTATATCATACGGGCAATTTATATTTATTTCAAACCGTTCCATTAGATTACGGATATCGAAGGATCACAACCATTTTACATTATATAAATGTCGAAATAAAATCTTAAGCTGTTACTATTGCGTGTAAAAAGTTTAAATTGTCTTGCACTTTTACTTCGAACGACGCTAATTACATGCGGCTTTCGAACTCTTAAAAACTTTTCATATCCGCTTGTTACTTTAGAAACTTCAAGTGCTTCATTCAAATTAAAAGCGGAAAAAACTTTGCGCTTAAACGGGGGAATCGCAATACTGTAATAAATGAAACTTATTTTTACCTAGAATTAAAACATGCCTTCTATATTTCTTGTAAAATTTTGCTCACTAAGAGACCAACAATTTTCATTGATTTAATAATCGATTGCCATACATGATCACAATATTTGAATGCAATCACTGTTTTCAAAAGCAGTTGACGAATATATTTGTGGAACCTAAAGCAACAATTGACAACTTCATATTTGCCTAAACTGTAATAACATGATGATAGTTTCGACAAACGTACGTTCTCTAGACAATGTGTATCATTTTGAGTAATACTAAGTGCAAGAACGTTGTATAATATTGACAAGATATGTGTTCAATTTAAACGTTTGATGAAGAGAGCATTTTTTATTATTATTATTATAGTTTCTATCATTCAT
The DNA here is from genome assembly GCF_020466585.1 of Dendroctonus ponderosae. NCBI lineage: Eukaryota > Metazoa > Arthropoda > Insecta > Coleoptera > Curculionidae > Dendroctonus > Dendroctonus ponderosae. The sequence continues at coordinate 5,119,103 of NW_026018814.1, forward strand.
TCATATTTTCCAGAGACTGGAAAACTATACAGCATAATTTAGAAATCAGCGCTTCACTGTTCATAGGCATGATCTTTACGTCTTTCATTTTGCTTTCCAGAGCAACATATTTAAAGTCAGAAAAGTAGTGACAATTTACTGTTGATGCATTTTCATCTGAATAAAATGTATTACTAAAATTAAAACGTTCGTTAGCGGATAAGAAACATAAATTGAAATGAACGTTTCATATAGTGGCGACAAAAGAAGATAAAATTCAATAACCCAGATGGGAGAAAAACTTTAATGTTTGGGTAATTTAACAAATTACACGACAATTCTCGTGAAATTGTTAGATTTAGTATTTCGAAAACTCTAATATACTTGATTTAAATAAAGCAATTAAAACTTTGAACGTATTTTGTTTATATCTGAAACAATCAGTTAGGAATTACTGCCGCAAGTGAAATAGAAACGTTTGGTAAAAACTATTTATTAAAATTCTGAAAGCAATAGTAGCTGTTTTTTTAAACTTAAAATGTGTTTTTGTAGCAGTTTGCTTCACCTAAGTTAGAATCAAATGCATACACACGCATTAATTAACCATAATCAAATACTTAAAGCGTCCCTATGTTAATTAATTCCAAACCATCCCATTAAGGTTCTAACTTTGAAAACAGCCAATTGCTTCCTGAAGTAGTTGCGTGTAAGCAAATTCTCGTTTACGAACACGCCATGTTTATTTTGATCTCTGCTATATATCGCTCATTAAATCAAGTTGTCTCAACATTCGCTTTGTGACAAAAATTAATTACTTTTAATGATTACAAAAATTGATTTTTTCTATCCATGCGGCCAATTTAGATCAACGTGCAAAAATGATTTCGATTAATCCAACTAGGTGCATTCGAAATCAAATTGATGGCACTTTTCGACAATACATTTTTAAAAGGTAAATTGCGCCAGACGGTTAACATTTCAAAAATAAATGGCATTTTGAGGTTTAACTCGATGGGTATTTGTTGACCACACACATACGTTGTCACTCTAAGTTCAGAGTGGCGTTTGGAAAAACAATATTTGTAAAAGTGTTATGAGGAAATTGCAATAAACATGTATCAAGTCTCTTTAATTGTAGCTCCAATTGCACCTAATAGCTTCATGAAATAAAATTTACTTTTGATAAGCTGTATATCAACAATACATATGGTCACTAAAGATCGCTCTCCTCGTTCATAAAAGCAAGTCATAAGTTATTTCAGTACATGAGCTTCCTAACGGCTGTTATGTTAACTGTTATAAACTGAACTTCCAACTATGTAAGACGAACTAGTCCAACTTAGACTACTTTGTATTAAAGCAGTACTCTTATACTAATTTTAGAAAATTAAACTGCTGAATATTTTGTTTATGTGAGTTCGATTTCATGTTAAGGCATTGGAATCTGGAAAGGGTTTTACTAAAACCCTTCGTAGCCATTGGAATATAAAATTTATCATTTTCAGACTGGATGAAATTGATATGAGGGTTCCCTCGAAGAAAATAGTTCCCTTTTAAACGGACAAAATGCACAAATTTTTCTGCAGTTGTCAAAATTCTTTCTAAACTTGTTAGTCTTCCCGAAAAGCATTAAAATACGCGTTGTCGCAATTTTCTTGCTTCACTAGTTTCCCAAACTCTCTTATGTTATGCGCGTCAAGAAAGCGAACTCATGGTCTTTTAGAAAGATATATGATATGTTCTCGTGCTAGTTCATACAAACTATTTTTAGTTATGATTCACTCTGATGCATGCCATAATTATGGGTAAAAATATTAATGTAATTTTCTGTCAATCCTGAGCTTCAATAATCTTTGTGAATCAATCAGCGAATTTGTCGAATGGTCTTTTGAAATTATACAGATTTGTAAAACTAAGGATTGCGTACCTTCACGTATGAGAATACCCTTTTCCCTTGAATAGAACTTTTCCTTCTAGAAACGAATTTTTCTTATAAAACCTGTATTTATATTTTCACCATTCTGATTTTTTCAAATGCATACACAACTTGCTTCAACTGTATTTTTAAACGTGCATTTTGTAAGTATGTATGTTTTTCTTCCAATCTTAATTGGTTTCGAATTTAAATACAATACATTCATCATCTATTCCGAGCACTCTCCAAACGTTTTAGAGCGTTCTGCATATTGCATTACTCATCAAAGTGAAAGCAAGCTAGCAATTCACCAATGGTACACATTAAGGCTTAATACAAATCTAAATATCTTATTCAAAAACACCGAATTTAACCAGGATTGCATTTGACGTGATTCTTTTGGGAACAAGTTCTGGAATTGCGTGTAATGAAAAGCGCCGGGAGCGACTCTTCGGTGCCGTTCAGTTATGAAACGGTCTAGTTTGATGCCAAAAATTTTAGAGTTGTTGTTATGACTTGAACTGGATTCCAACCCTATTAAATCTCAACCTGGTTAACGAACAAAACAAATAGCTTTAGTGTTAACGCGCTCGTAGCAAAATTTATGATCTACTTAAAGTAGAGTTCTATGCTAAAATCAAAGTACGTTCTAAATCGAATATATAGGTATATGACATACCCGATATCTTTAATCGTTGAAACTACATAATCTGTATGACAAACTAAATTAAAGAATGGAATATGAAAACCTAAATATATGRACCAAATTAAGGAGAATACAATTGTAAAAGTTACAGCGCAATACGTTCACTATGAAATTTTGGATAATACGCCATTTTATTATATCTTATTTATTATTCAGACGGGCGATCAATTGATGAAATATATTCAGCTTAATTTTTTTATTAAGCAGCACCTCAATTCTCTGAAAAAATAAGAAGCAAAATCATACAACCGACTGGACCGGTCCCAACAGTAAAAGTTTGAGACTSAATAAGTCATGAATATTTAATAATATCGACAAACTTTCACGTATAGTTGTAGACATAAATACATTCTTTTGTGCATRACTTGATGATGAGGTATTTAGAAAAATATTTTTAAAAAGCGATGCCAAAGATTATAAAAGTTTCCTATTKGATTTTTTCTATTAGTTTMATTTTTGATGAGTTAATTTYTGCTGTYGTAYRWAYYWWMMTGCACTSTRTAGTYCAATTYCAGAAATTTTGAAAATMRARTMSTTRRTTYTTCAGTCATTTAYTGTTYATTTAKCAATTWWAARWACTSWTMMAYGARCRATAWWTKWCTGAAGAACCCAGGATTTKATTTTWATTTCTGCTGTCGTATAAATYAAAATGCATTCTATAGTCCWATTTCGGAAATTTTKAAAWCAGAGTASTTAAYTTYTGTKACTTTTATTTAGCTTTTAAGTACTCTTCCACGKYGAYWTTTTMTRWYYWATTYTWAWTYYSTSMWGGATCTCTCCAGTGTACAAAAAGACAAATGTGTACAGTGTACATTTTATACAGAAATAATTAAAATAGCCATATTACCCGCAATAGMTTCAATACATTTTTGTTTAKCCATTGACTATTGAAATAATTTAGATRGTTTCTTAATGAATAAGCAAATGAAAAAGGAACAAAATRAAGCACGAAACTAATAAAGTCTTCCCATATTGACTTCTTTTAGTTAATAAATCATCACTAATAAATCAACAAGAACATCATAACAAATTTAAGGGGCAGGTACCAAAAGCCCAACGGCTAATTATAAAAGACCCGTGGACCATTCATATAAATTTGTCCTCAAGTCTTGTTTGGACTGAATTTATAGCTTTAGCAACGTAAATCGTTTAAGCCTCTTTAATAACATAGGCTTATTGAAAGAAAATTTAATTATCCTAAGTGGCCGTATATATTGTGGGACTATCGGTTGGGGGATTATCATTTTATGTGAGAATAGGTATTATTAAATTAGGGGCGGATTGACTAATGTGTACCATTAATCATTCTCTAAAAACCTTTGTTGAAAACATTCACACTGTAGAGAATTAACAATGAGAAAAATTATTTATTTCGCTATCATAGTTTCTGATCCTACGTTTTCGATCGTAATTTAGAGATGTTATACAGGAAACCAAACTCAGTAAAGACTGAAAATTTTATTTCAAATACAATTTTGTATACTTAATTTTGAATTCTGCCTAAAAACAGTAGTAACCAGCTAATCACAAACACGTTGTTTGCACAGAAGGAAAAACTCGTAGTTACAAAGAAAATGTTTGCTTTTTCAGTTACTAGGTTAGATCCATTATCTCGCTAGTTGATGCACAAAGCTTTGATTCGCCCCAACTAGCGCACCACTTTATCTCAAAGATAACGTCTCATTTCATTACGACCAAAATAAATGGTCTAGTCGATTTTGTGGGCCAATATGAGCCTGTCACTGCAAGATATTGAAAATCAACCAACGTTCAGAACTAATTTGCTATTATCCCTTGTTTCGCTTTGAAATTTACAAACTGTTCCGTATAATATTCCAGAGCAGCGTGACAACGATAAACCGTTTTCCATTGCAACTTTGCCCATGGCTCGTGATTGCTCAATTACGGTTAATTGGTTTTATATAATTGAAATAATTCCAAAATACGTTCAGATCAATTAAATGTGACTCACGCCAATACTATTATACTAATTATTATACGTATTTGTTAAAGGAAACTAGAATGAAAAATTCACTTCCAAAATATAATAACATTTCGAATTATCTGGTGTGAACCCGAATATTTGACATTATAGAAGTGTTCCTGGTGAAGCAGCAAAATATATTAGTGGATCTAATGTACAGGGTGAATTACAATGAAGTAGCCATGTTTGATAATCGGAATGATAAAGCAACATTTACAACACTTTAGAGATTTACTTCCATTGCCATAAATTTCTCCGCTACATCTCTTGACCACTAATTTACCTCTACAGGAAGTTATAAACAGGCGTAGCCTTCTTTCTTGATATCAAAAGAACTTATACTATGCCGGAATCCACAATACGTGCTATAGTATTCAATGGACTGTGTTGAGCGTCAATATATTTATAACCGACAATTCACAAGAACCTCAAATTTACAATTTACAAGACCAATAAAAGATTTAGATTTTTTTCTAGATCATGAAAATATCTTCCCCTTTCGGAAATATCTGAATATCTTACGCAACCTACCTAATTCTTCATAATAATTTAAACTCTTTGCTAGTAGACTCAAAGCATTTCACTGTTGTCTACTTTAGGTCACTCAACCACTTTAAAGTTGAAAAAATCTACAACTAAATGTTATACTAAAATGCGTAATTCCCGACCAAATAGAGAAAAATTTTGAATTTCTGGTGCCCGAAATTATAAAATCGCCAAGAAATTATGTGAAGTGGATGAACGTATCATCCACTTCACATAATTTACAAAGATGGAGTAATCAACGTAATTGCACTGCCTGTTAAACTGCAGCAAAACAAAGTCGACCCATTATAATTTTATGCCCAGTAATTCAAATATTTCTGCATTCATACTCTCCATATCTTTTATGATCTACTAATTCATTTATATTTAATTTATGATGTCCTCTTGTTCTCTGACTTTAGCGCACATAAAGCGCCCGAATAGAAACGGCCAAACAAAAAGGTTTATAGCACGACCGAAGAGCCAAGTCGGAACTGGTGCGTTAATTCTGCATACATCTCCGTTAGTTTATTATATTAAAAGTTTTCGAGCAAACTAGGACAATAATTCAGTTCAATGTGTCCTGTGGGGAAAGAAGTTTTGTTCTAGGCCGTTCAAACTCAAGGACCGTTAACAAAAAGTCCGACTGCCGGATTTATTCTTTAAAAAGGAATTAAATGCCACCGGACACTAAATAAAATCGAATTTGATTAGTTTTCCCTTAAAAACATCACGAGGTAAAGGTAAAAAGTCTAGTAAGGCTAAAACACCCATGTAAAATTTTGATGACCAATTATAACCGATTTTTGAACCGCCCCGATCTTTAACACCCGATATTTTCCTTATTATAGACTCAAACACTTTATAGTTGCTCATGGAGGAGTTTATTGGGTCGTAACAAATCCATTGAGCGCAAAAAAACACGCATGAAAAATTGATCGAAAATTTCATAAGGTGGTCGATCTTTTCACGAAATATCAAGTCGCTGAAAACGCCTCGAATTCATGTTTCATCTTAATCATCATGTTCATCTTAATCATGTTTATCATAATCATGTTTATCTTAAAGAACCGAGGCAAGCAACGAGTTGTTTGCAAGACGCATCACAAGCTTCAGATCCGAAATAATAGGATTGTTTTGCCTMTTTTGAGCGGTTTTTGAGCCGCCCCGATCTTCAACACACGATATTAGGTTTCCTTTAAAAAAATCACCAGGTAAAACTGAAAAGGTCTAGTAAGACTTACTTCAATAAGTCACCCTATAAATCAAATACACAAATATTTGAATTAATGCACCAAAAAGGCGCTATATAAAAATTCACTGAAAGTGTTTTTAAGTTGCTTAATTTTATATGATTATAATTGCATGATACGTAAAACATTGAAACGAGGTTAGGAAATCAGTAAATGTGAACTTCTTCAGCTCAGTTCAAAAAATTCGAACAAGTTTAAACCGGGAAACAGCCTGGATTAAAAAGATATTTGACAAAAAATGCGGTGGCAATGTTGGAACTTTCTCGCGTTAACTACTTAGCCCACCCTTATTCGAATTTACGTAATTTTCGAATAAATGAATTCGCCAAGAGAATAATTACCGTAAAATTTACCGATTTTGGGTAAACAGATTTAAACGAATGTAATTTTCCTTTGGGGGGCCTTACAAAAGATGGTCCATTCCACACCAGATAAATCGGAAGCAAATGTTTGAGAAATCGCAATTGCAGATACCAACAAAAAGTAAAGAACGTCCAGATGTTAAATATTAGGGTTTTTGGAGATTCCCCTCAGGTATTATGTTACGAAAACAGTATTTAAACTGCATTTTATTCTTATTGTAAATTTGGCTTTTGCCCCCAAATAACTGCCCTGTTTGAGGCGACTACTTACACTAAAATCAAAAATTAATAATCATGGTAATGTTTCTTGGATACTTTCCACAAAAGCTGGTTCATCCTAAACATTTTCTTCTGCTTCTCTTCAACTGCATTTCCAAATCTTTTTCAACAGTAATTCTTGTAAAAATAACTTATTAAGAGTATCTTACTGCATATTGGTCAAAAGCAGTGATACTGTACTGTGGCGAAGTCATGAAATAAAATAAAATATATTTTTGTACATTAGAAGTCCCTTAAACACTTTAAAATCACCAAGTTTTTTCAAAAAGAAAAGCAAAAATGGACAAATTATCGCACTACTATGCAATAAAATTGGAATATCCCATTTTTAAATTTCCGAACAAGAACTTTGTAGGGTTGTCAATAATTTATTTTCATGAACAAAAGAACTGTGCGTTCTACGTTATGTTTCGGTGTCTCGTGAACGTTCGGCGAAATAAGATTTTATTGAAATATACCAACAGCCACACGTTGATTACAACTAAACACCAAATTTTTTTAGCTTCCATATTTTATGTTGTTATGACGGTTACAAAAAGGCATTCATTAATTCAACTGAAGATTTACCCGTTAAATTAGCAGTAATTGATCTCTCTGTTATGTTAAAGAACATCAACAAAATTTCAAATACATACGACCAAATACGTGGCGCAAATTCGAAATGTTTGCTATAGATTTGTTTATTTGTCGATTTCCAAGCTCTTTGCGACCCGAAGCCCTAATCAATTTGAATTTGTACCATAAATAGAATAGTTCCTGCATTTTTAACTACACCATCAACGGATTATTATTCTAGACTGGAACGTAAACAAACCATTTTCATTTCAAGTAATAACGAAAAAATCGACATCCATTATCTCGTCCGCAAAACAGCATATCTGAAAGACAAATAGAAGGCATAACTTAGACTTAATGCTAGCTGCTGGCTGGTTAATAGTTTACTTTGACATTCTAGAGCAGAGAAATAAATTTGCAGATTATTGTTTGTGTGCTAATCAGGATTGTGAATAATTCGAAAGTTGCATTCGAAGAGATGGTTGAGATTATAATGCAGATAATGAAGCATTTGCGAACTCTCGGAACTGAATATGGACCTAATCGCTATTATAAAATATAATAAAACGTTAATTCCAAAATAAAAGGTGGCGCTTTTCAATTTTCTCAAGTCCTTTAATAGAACTGCGGGTGTAATTTGACACAAATAAGAATCAATAATCTAAGCTACTCAGCATAATGAACGTTCACTGCCAACTTTGCCCTAAGTTTCAAACTGGATAAATTCTGATTTCTTCGAGCGATTTGGTTACTTTTTAAAGTGCTACTTAGCACCATTTGTGTTCTATTAGTTGATGATGTGGTGAGCATTAAGCAGCTCACATAATTTTGTTACAGGGCTCCAAACGGGTGTTGAATTTTTCGGCCATCTCATCTGTTTGCAGGGCGAACTCAAAGAATCAATTATTTAGCCTCGCAGGTACAAGTTTTCCGCGATAGTCCGATTTTAAGAATTTAAAGCTCATGTTGAAGCGACAATTTCATGGAAAACTTCAGATAACAATTGAATATGGGTGCTTGCTTAAAAAACAACCCAAAGCAGATGTGCCCCCGAAGTATGTTAGTCTAGCAGACTTCCAATTAAAGTGAAGTTCAAAATGTATCGTTCATTCATGCAACCTGGGTATATTCAATTTTCACCAGTCGACTGTAAAGCTTTCGGTTCAACATGAGCCTAAGATTTTGCTAATCGGTTGAACATTTTAAAAACTTACCACTGCAAGGCCAAAGAGTTGATTTTTTAAGAAATTTTTGTTTTTCAGAAATTTTTTAGCATGTGGCACTTTCACCAATTGTGCAACGCTTCATTGGCGATCCTGTAAAGACTTTAACTGAACCACCTTTTTGCAAAAACACTCATTCACTGAAAACGAGTTGCGCTAAATAACGCTTGAAGCAGAAACCAAATCGCTATAAACGACCAGAATTTATTTAGTTCCAAAATTAGCCGAAATTTGTCCGTGTAACGTCTATTTTGTTGAGCAGGTTAATTTAATCCCAAAAGAAGTTTTATCATTCTTTTGTGTCCACCGCGAATTCAACATATAAAGAAAAATTTATCTTTATAACTAGAGTATTCTAGCCAACTAAAGCCAAAGCTTTGTTGCGTTGTCAAAATAATAAATGCTCCAAAAGGTATACTGCTATTGACAATATTTGAAAGGCGATTTATAAAATTGAAACTGTATTTAACCGCTTCAAAAAGCATTTCATCAAAACATAATAGAATTGTTTAGATATGAAACAAATCTGCTAATGGAAATGTGTTTCACTATCGCAAAATAAACATTTGGGTTTAGCGAAAATGCGTGCAGCGTTATCTACTTTAGTTGGCTTGGGGTGTTGCTTTTATAACAAATGTTAGTTAGGTAAGCTAAGCTTTGAAAATAGTTCACATTTAAAGTTAGCTTACTCTGCTTATCAAAGATTCCCATATATTTTGGAAAACGTTTAGAGCAAAACGACATTTCCAACCCACATCAGTGGGAATATCTGAATTTCCATCACACAGTGAAATGCCTCTAGAATTTCACACAACTCCTCATATAAACCAGGTCCAATTTAATGAGTACATATTAAAAAATACATTTAAGGAATTATCTCTCAACTGTTAAGTGATATGTTAGAACCGCGTTCATTCAAAATCACTGGATTAAACCAATATCTAAATATCCTAGATGAACGTGTGACGGCAAAATCAACACAAATGTTATTTCAACACAGTTTCATAATGTTTGCGTCCAGAATTCAATTTATTTCAAGGTGTCCCAGCCATTCATTAAAACAACGGGCAACGTAGTTATATGCAAATCGAATTTGCATTTAATATCGGAAGCCGGATGCGTCCACCACCAAATAGGATTGAAACCAGATATTAATCAAACAGAAAACGCATTCTGGAGAGTAGCAAAAGTCCGTTCTGGTTGAATTCCTGGATCGGAAAAGAGAATACGCTATCGGTCGAAACAAAGGATCCACTTCATTTTAAAGAACCGCTTTTAATTCAGGAGCATGATTTATCCGTTTTGAATAATGTCGGCATTAGGGAATGTGTTTGTTTCAGGTGGATATTCAGTTTAAATGACAATAGCTATTATATCATTGGATGGAGTACTTACGACTCAGTATAATCCTGTGATTTATTTTTTGCCGTTAACTCGTTAATATATTTGAATACACTATTCACTAACTGACATACTAATAGATCTTAGGGTTAAGAGATGTATGCATTTAAGTGATTGAATATTTTCTGAATTTATAATGGGACTAACGATTATAGCAAATTTCTGCGGTATTAAAAGGGATTAAAATTCATTCTTCTATTCTAGAAAATTCCAAAAAACAGTACTATATCAGTAGCTTTGCTGCTAATAAGTACAAACACTACGTCCTACACAAAGTACTTGATTATTTCCAATTTTAAAATAAGTTTTATTTTTAGCAGTTTTACTAATTACATTTTTTCTCCAATTGCTAGGGTTTTAAGTTAATTGAAAAATATACACGGATTTAAAATGTTTCGTGTATTTTGGACTAAATTATCAAAACCCGCATTGTTGTTGCGACCGCATTTTGATTAATGAGATTAGATTATAATATTGAACTTTCATAACATTGAATTAGTTGTTTAATAGTGGAACACTTTCATTAATACGTTTTGGTAAATCATTTATTATCTGTAGAAAAATGGAAAGCAGAATATATCTGGAAAAAAAGCATTTGGTATGAGTAGGTAATAGAAGACCTGAGTGTGTGTCTTTACAAAAGTGATTCGATTTTGGCGCAAAACACCTAGAGGAAAGGTTTTGAAAACATTAATCCCGGGATGAAAACAGTATGGAACAAGACTGGAAACTACTGTATTCATCAACTATTTCTCCTAGATGAATCTATAGGTGGAAAAGAGGTTGTTTTACCATGCTTGTAGATATATTCAATGCGCAATGTAGTAGTTTCGAAAATTTTTCTTCGTCTGGTCAGCTCAACAAAAACAGACATAATAACAGTACATTACCGAGAAACTTTTTGGTTAAATACTCGTATACTGCTCTTTCTAACTTCAAGAAACTTGCTTTAAAGCAACATTAACGGTCTATAATTAGAGCAAAAAAAAAAATATAAAGACTTTTTAAAACCTTGGATATGTTCAGGTTACTAATTTTTAATTAAAAAAACCGAATTACTTTTACTTGCATACATATATTTTTGATATTATTTGTTATTATGATTCATTATTTATTGATACGACTTGACTGGTGCAATTGTAATTGTAACAGCATTTCAATGTTACTCCCGTTTGCTTAATTATAACTAGATTATCCTTTTCGAGGTAAGAGGATAACTGGTGTAATTTGATTCATGCTTAAGCAAAAAATCTACTTACCAAAAAAAGAACGATGAGGAAAGCCTTCATATTTTCGCTTTTTCTTAACTGGTCCCCTTTTTCATTGAACGTAAATATCTTCTTTTGGATGCCATGGATTATCTGGAAAGAAATGAATACTAAAGTTGATTATACTGTACATTATGTAATTTTAAAAAATGTTCACATTTGTACCTACACCTGGGTCCTGTTTCAAGTTCAAATTTATTTCAACTATGTTTATGCATATTAATATGCTGTTTTATGTATTGACGTTTGTGTGCCTTTTTATGGAGGTATATCGGTAGCCGTAGTAGTAGTAGTAGTATTTTTGTTTGAAAGATAAAAGAGTAGTTTTCTTTTAAAATCAAATATTAAGCCATAGTTAATTAAATATTGGTTCAAGCCTCTGTAGCAAAATATAATAATGTACTAGAGAGTGATTCATAAATTTTGAAAGTTACAAAAGCCACTAGAGCTCATTAACACATAATTACTAACCATAATATACTAACTAACCACACTTAGGTAGATAATACGATAACATATTATCAAGAATGTGCTTTACTAGCAGCGGTGTAAATCGAATATATAATGATAAACTCCCCGAGCAATTGCACGTGTCCTTTTGGTCTCTTGTCTCTATTTGCCTTGATTTGTAAATTAAACAGAAGTGGACTGTCAGCAATCAACATATTTCGTGAATTGTTTCAGCAATCTAGGTACATATTAAAGTAATTCTTGCGTGAGTTGAAAACAAGAGTTGTTGATATTACTAAATTCTCAACTATAAACCGTTCTAGTCCAGATGTTTGAGTATTAACGCAGTCGGAAATCCAGATTAATGGAAACCAAATTATGAAGTTAAAAGAACGAGAATACATCAAAACATACACGTGAAACTAGTCTCACATATGAATAGGTAGTAACTATCGAAGAAAATTAGAAAACTTAAATAATAGGGTCTAAAATACCATGTTACTATATTGTAACCTGTTTAAATTTTGGTTTCACTAGAGTAATTCTCTTCTTCATGTAAATTAGAATCTTTCAGAAAATCGGGTTTAAAATGTGCATTTGCCGATGAAATAACCGTAGGCATATTTAGCTGGATTTTAAATACAATTTTAATGGAAAATTTGACCCGAAACCATTGTTGCCGCATTTTTTCAAATTAACTAAGTTTTTTTCTGAATGTGGTTATCGGTTCAGCTGCTACAAAGAATGATCAAACTGTAGATTCTCCCGCAGCCAACGTCTCAATGGAGTAATTAACGTTAACAACTTAATTGATACAAATATTGGAAGCGGCATTGCGATAAGTCCGTGAATATAGAATTCTATTACTGGATCTTACAATTTGCGCGAGTATCTTTTTTTATTATAATATAATGTTAACTGGCCACTCTGTATATCAGCAACGAAGCCGTTTTCCATATATCCTTCTATGACATTTTCATCTTAAAATTGGATTTTTTATCGACTGCTGCTATAAACTGACTCGCCCTGTCTTGATATGATGGGTCATTTAGTTGTTACAAATACGTTGTTAAACCTGCATAGTTCTAAATTCATATGATTCAATTGGCTCTCCAGATCTAGAGCCTTGCGTAATAACTAAATATATTTTCCGTTGGCTAAAATTTGCCTCGCCAGAAATTCGAGCAATTACATTCGCACTTCTTAAACCGCACCAGACACAGATAATTGCCTTTGTAGGTTCCGAGAATTAACGAGAATACGTTCTCCGGTGACCAATATTGCACATTTTGCTGTTTAACACGCCCTTGTTTGAAAAATATACTTCGTAACTCTCCATAACATTCATTGCAAAAAGTAATTCTGACGACAGGCTTCTGCTATTTAACGAAAGGAAATTAATCTTCTTTCGGTAGCTCCTGTCACTAGAGTTTGAGCAACATGCCGTATTGGTTACAGGCTTATACTTTCTCAATATTCTAGAAAATATTGACAACTTGCATTTAGTTTACTAAACATTAGTGGCTAAAGAGTCACTCACTTTTTCCAACCGGTAATTAAAGTTTTGCACCAGATCTTTAGTCTCGAAAAAGTATTTCAATCTGCGAGACTACATCTACTCCCGAATCTACTCATCTGTTTTCCATACTTTTTTGCACCATTTTAAATAAATCTGCAAAAATGTTAACGAAGCAATTGCTAGTTTGTCGAAATTACAGACAAATATACTCCAAAATTCTAAAAACTCGAAACATATGTGACAACGAAAGAGTTTCAGTTTTCGGTTTTATGATTTTGTCGAGCTTTTGAGCGATCTTGATGCGGATGATTTCTTGCTAATAATTTATCGAGAGGAGTTAAATACACTGAATAACCTGAGCTAAAAGAGCACACCTGCTTCTAATATGTGCGATTCAAACTAAAATCGAAATAAAATCATTTGTTTCATAGAACGTGAGCACAGAAAGAGAAAAAGTAATGACAAATCACAATATTATGTAAACAAAAGTGTCACTTATTACACTGAAAGCTGCATAAAAGCACAACAAAGTTTTGAAGATCAGGAAATGCCCGAAAGAGAAGTTCGCCAACTTCGACAGTGTTCCGAATATTGACAAAGTTGCTCAACTTTAAGTATATTATACTGGCAAAAAAGGGAAAATCTAAAGTAGGAAAACGTGTCATAAATTTTCAGTACATAAAGCTGCGCTAGAGATTTCTTATTTTAGAACAGACGGGATCGAGCTACAAAGTTTAGAATATATTCTTAGATAAATTATCATAAACTGTATAGTTTCCTAGTATATTTTTTAATGCAAATCAGCTATTCAGTGTAAAACTTATACATTTAAAATATATGTATAGTCTGTTTGCACACATTTCCTTGTGACCCAAGCAATATTGACTTTGACGAGGGCTGCTCTGACTATGTAAAAATGTGCCTTGGAACACGTAATTATTTTATAAATTACTATCAAAAATATAATTTGATTATGTGTGATTAAGTGAATTGATGAATATCCACATATATGAAGAAAGACTAGCTGCTTACAACCTACCAAATATCTGGAATAACTTCCGCGACATGACGGCTGTGCGAGCAATTATAAATACACTTTGCAAAAATATTACTGCATAAGTAAGCAAACAAATTTTGTCAAGCTTTCATGTATTCACTGCTACTAACTTAGAACGATTTACAAGACAAAGTACTTGAATTATTTTTATAACTAGTTTTTTGGAAGAGCAGCAGTCAGTCGTTGTTTTCAAACAGCTTAGGGGTGGCGTTTTCCGTAACATCGAAAAAATATCAACTCTACTATAACGCAGCCTGTGGCCGAATGTTAAAGTGTTTGTAACATTTTAGCTCATTTGCCCTTGAATCAACACTTCCTTTAAATATAACACATATTTCACAGCATGTAAACATTAATATGCCACATTTTAACTAGCAAAGGAAACCAAATTATTTCTCAATGAATTCGGAAGGTTGACTGCTGAATAAACTAAACTAGTTTTTGGGGCGACCAAGTTCAGCCAACTAAAGATATAAAACAACAATTTAAACCCACAAAACCAAAAAGTCCTAAAAATGATGGACGGAATTAAAATGGATCCGGAAGATTGCCAGAAGCCCTGACTTATACAAGCAGAGTTGTTTGCCGAAAGCTGTTTGTTCAAGTTTGAAAAGTGACTACCTATTTCACGCACAGAATCAGATACGGGAGGTTAGATTTTGGGTCGCGGCCCAGAAAATTGATTTATGTTAAAAGCGTGAAAAATTCGTTTGGAAATTATGCGTTTCCCTGCCGTGAGTGTATTTCAGCCTTTTTCATCATAAATAATCCGCTAATATTTATATGTTTTAAAGCTACAATAAATGAAGAAAATGCGGTATTTCTTTCAGCTTCGGTTTTCAGTTTGTACCTATAAAATGTAATTTCTGACATATTTTTTCTGATTGAACTGATTCTCCACAGCTAATATTTTGGAACGCAGGCCTACGCGTATTTTTAACTGCTCTAAATGATCCTTCTAAATCTAAGGAACTAAACTGGAATGCAACTGAATAATTAAATGCAAGTAGGTTACTGAAATGCCATTCAGCAGTAAAATGGGTAGATAGAGCAACTGAGAAAATTTACTTTCGGTTTGCGGGTCGGTCATTTATTAGCTGAAAACGAGATCCGACGCTTCTGGGAATTCCACTTGTCTTTCGTGATTTAAGCAAATGGTGCCAAGAAACATAAACTCCTTTCTAATATGTGAGTGTTGAATTGATAAAGTTTTTGTCTGCATACTGAAGAAGCCACGGATTGAAATATTTATTAGACACTCGAATAAATAGAAAAAATATTGCAAATATAAGGAACTTACCAAAAATTTAAATAAAAAACATACAGAAAATATAAGATTCTTTGTTTAGTGAAACAAAAACTTTAATTTTTAGCAATGTCTCAAGCAAATATTATGTACTATGTCTAAATCACTGTCTAGCAAGCAAGCTATATATTTCTTGCAACTTGAAAACTTCCAAGTAATTAATTTATAATTTATATGTGTGCACAAATTCCTTGCTTAAGATTATCCATCACCCTTTTGGCCGGGCGTGCAGGTCACGGCCTTAAAAAAGACCCAGTACATACGGTATATTAAGATCTTGCATGTAAAATAATTCAATATATGAAGTGATGATGATGAACAAATGATTTAACAGTTGAAGTTGACTAATAAATAAATTCGGACCAATCTAAACACTTGAAGTCAAAAGTTTCTCATATTGAATACCTTACACTAAGTAAGTAAGTTTAATATAAAATGTTTTTTATACCCAAGCATAAAAAAAGCAGCAATTTATTAAAAACTTAGTTCACTCTTAGGATATAATCTGACCTGTTCAGAAGTCACAAAAGTGTCTAAATTTCTAAACTGAAATATAATGTAAAATATTTATTAATAAAATATTTTTTCGAACCATATATATTTTTGATTGAAACGTTTTTCAGTCAAAAACTATAGTACTAAAATTTTTGTTACCGGATAGATATTCGTTGAATTGTTTTGATATTTATATCCTTTACAGGAAATTAACGGCTAAAAAATAAAGCTTATTTCAGCTTCATTCTAAATACAATTATCCATAAATGTTTCAAAACGAACGAAATGAAAAAGATAGGACCTTTATGAATTTGGTTTGCAGTTTAATGGAAAAGCCTTCATGGCCAAAAAAAGTGGAAGAGAAGTTCTTCCTGGGGTTTCGGAAGCATGAGTAGCTTGCATATTATTTCTCTCCAGAAAAATGTATAACTCTCCAGAAAAATGAAGGAAGCCAATTGTGAAATAAACTAACAAATCAAGTGAACAATGGTTAACGAAAAATTGGCCAATTTTAATGAGACGTTTCAAGATGAAGACTTCTTATTAAGTGAAAGTTTTCTGCAACTAAAATGTTTATCTTGTAAAACCTGATATTGTTGCTGGTCCGTCAAAATCTAAGTTTCCCGTAAAATCGGCCAACGTTCAGTTACTCAACACTAAAATAGCTAATTTAGTTGAAATAATCTCTTATAATTTACAGTTTCTGCCACACTTTCGTTATACTGCCATATATTAAGTAAAGCGTTTGGTAATACGCCCATTTCAGTTTCAGCTGCTTTTCTAGATTCTGGCAGCATGTGGTCGGATGTTATCCGGTTATTACGGAAACATTTAATGACTGCCATTTAACTCGAAACCTCGAAAGCAATACTGGCTATATACTGGCTCGAGGTTCTGATTGAATTCTAATTAATTAGGAAAAATGGTGCTTATAAACTGGAAACATGTCAATGCTAATACGGAAACAGGAGGCAAATGTGCATCGTCAATTTACATCCAGCGGTAGAACGGTTGTTCATGATTCGAATATTACATGCAGAGTTTTGACGAGTGAACAGCTCTGGCTTTTTTCACATGCCGAAACTGCTTACTTAGAGGGATGCCGTTTACATTATCGAACATATCCAATATAAGAAGAGCAAATACTCCAGTCTTTCCCGATAAATATCATGAGTAAACGATATGAAAATCTTCAGTAAACTAAGCAAATTTGATTTCTATATGGTGTTTTTTATAGTACATCTTTCAATCGAACTGAAAAACGAATTAACTTGTCTGTGGTTGTAATGTAAAAAAATGGCTTGTTGTTTGCTATTGGGTGCCTCACAGCGCAAATTAGAAGTTATTACTATTTCCAAGCTTTCATTCACCTCTGAGCTGGTGGGTGGTGCAAAGGCTTTTACTCTCTGAATGTGTTCAAAGAGAAAATAAATTAAGTGAGTTCATTCATATTTCCAACTCTCCAATTAGATTTTTATTTTGAAATGCAGCTGAGTAGGATTTACCAAGTTTTTTATGGAGTTTTCTAGAACTTTTAAATTTAGTTTGAGTAGGATTAGTACTTACGGTCACCTCTTCTAAAAGTCAAAAATTTTTCGCCATTCTTTCCGCTTTTCTAACCGACAGGGTTTCTCCACATACATTAGTAATATTTTTGTAGTCTTAAGTGCACTTTCTACATTTCCATTTTATGCTTTTGTCTAAGGCACACATTAGCTCTTAACTCTAATTTTACCATTCAACCTATTAAATTAAGAACTCTGTTCCGCTATAACTTAAATTATGATTAAGGATCATAGATTTTTCGTTGCTCCTTCACAAGGACTTGGGTCTCGAATAGCCTCGTAAGCCACACAAGCAAATTTATTCAATTGTGAGTAACCAACCCAAAGCGATAATGCCTGTAGCATGTAGGACGTGTCGGCAGCAAATATAATTCCTCTCATATTGGTTAAGGTGACAGCTACAACCATCTGCGAGTTCCCATATTAAAGATATATTTTGTTACAGGACTCAGCATAGACAGGTAGGTTAAAGGGCGCAATAAATTTCACATCGAACAACATGCAAACGCATTCCTATTTGGATTTTGTAAATTATGTCGTATATAGATGCTGCCAGTAAATTATTGGTTGCAAAGTGTGCACGGCTTTGTTACATAACAATTTATGTGCACAGTTAAAGTGCCTACTTTCCTCTGTTTCTAAACAAATTATTTACTTTAACCGGAAATTAATATTAATTTTCTTAGTGTTCAACGAAGAACTGTTTCTCCCGGAATCGTTATACCGAATAAACCAAATGCCTAAACTCATTGCCAGCAAGCTCATTTACTGCAAAATGTTAATAACATAATATTTTTTAACTAAAAAGTCACATTTTATGGCCAGGGCCACTCTGATCCTTTCTTCAATTATCTTAACCAATTTAGAAAGGTTGAATAATAAATTTAACGAAGTTAATTAAATTATGCGATATATTTCGTGAACTTTACGGAATCTTAAGTGGCCCTAAACAGACGACTCGCAATTAATTAGTCAAATTAAAATCTTATAAGTCAATTCTAGTTCCATTTATTTCTCTTTTTAGTGCTATTTCTGTAATTGAAACAGAACTCGTTTATTAACTTAACTACCACATGGTACGTAAAATTGTACATTCGTTGTTGGAGATAACTTTGGAAATAATATTTATTATATTGCTTTTAGTATTTTCCTAAGCCGTATCACTACCAATATTGCTTCATTATAATTATTATAAAAGCATAGGAAATGCTGAATGAAACTGCCGATGCAGGACAGAATGTAAATTATGTCTCGACATCTATTAAATAATACGATATATATAATAATCAGGAATACGATTGAGATTCACATTAATTGCACTGGTGTTGAAAATAATTCCAATTAAAGCAGTGTCGATTTAGAAGTCGTTGAATTGCTTATTTGAATACTTGAATGTTATTAAAACTGACATGGTTCTGAGTGATTTAAATGCCGATATTAGACTTAATTGAAAATATTTGGGGGGCCTTATGCAGCTGTGTTTAAGAATATTTTAGCGAACTAAATAGACAACAATATAATTTATTTATGTTCGGATTATTATTCAGTACAGGAAAGGGCATATGTGGGTAGTCCTAGTTTCACACATTAGGATATTTATCGCTATAATTTTGGCGGCAGTAGACATTTTGATTTAATTGAACTCTGCAAAATAAACTTTTGAGTTGGTAAATTAAAAATTTGATTCTGCGGAAACTGCAAACATATGTGCTTCTTAATATAGTTTAGATACAAATTTACGTGAGAATTGTGACCATAAACTTCACAAAACCGTACTATAATATATTATATTGTCATATATGAATAAGTGTAACAAAGGATATAATAATATTCCATAATTAGTGAGCAAAACATATATTATTAGAAAAGTATTTAATCACCGTCATGACCTCAAAGTTATGAAACTTTTTAATGCGCCACGTAAAAATAAGTTTAAAAGTTGGATCAAATCCAATATATTAAAATTTGTTTTGTTAAGTAATTGTATAACTAAAGATATAAGCAAACTCTAAATTTTGATAAAATAAGTCAACCTATAGAAATATTTGGGTTTTAAGTTAATCTGAAGAGAACCTCATACTTATTTGCTTTCGTTTCTACGTATTTGTTTTTTTTGTCATGCCATTTACTGGCCTGCCTACAATTTTATTGATTAATTTGAAACTTGCGTTTTAAAAAACAATTTTATAATATGGATTTTAAATGTATGTGATCGAACCTAACCGTAGACTGACTATCTTTAAGCTGTTGAGTAAACTGACCTAACCATAGACTATCTTTGACTGAATACATAGATGAATACTCGTTTCTGCTGTAGTTCATTTCATATGAAAATTATGCTGATCATAGCAGAAACGATATTGCGTGTTATTTTAAATGTTTAATCGGCGTAAGTGTCCAAATACCTCTGCAGAGTTAGGTGCTATTTTGTAACTGTGTATACATTTTCTTGCGGAAAAATAAATATTTAAATTGTTTTGAACTAACCATTATATTATATATATCAATCCAACAATAAATAAATATAGAAATTTACATAACTTCAAACTTGCACTGAATGTGCATTGAACTTAAAAAAATTGTACTTCCCAAGTATTTCTTTTCTCAACGAGTTGTAAAAAAAACCTTGAGCTGACTGCTCCAATTTAACTGTTCACTACTATGAGGCCATAAATCAGTGATAGTAAATCGATAAATTGAGAAGCCATATTACGTAAGGGCGGGTAAACCGTCGATGATTTCTCGATAAGTGCTTTTTATTTTTATATCTACTTCAAAGGCAACCGGCCCGTATTCAGGACGCTAACTCGAAAATAAAGCACCGAAATGACACTGAGAAGCTTTTAACTTAAGGGTTTCAATAGATTGATTTTCTGTTCATTCGCGTTGGCAAAAGGCTGAACAAAATCAAGAAACCAATTTAGTTTATAGTTCCAACAATAATTGTTAATTTGAACTAGAAGATCGTCTTTTATAGATACTCAAATTCACTGAAGATATTAAGGGTTATGATGACCATTAATATAAAGATGAAATTTATACAGGAAAATATAGTCAGTTAATAATAGTTATCGAAAGAGAAGCATAAAGTTATTAACATTCAATATTTAACACTTGCTTCGATTACTACGGTTTCCACTCGGGATGTTACACATACGGGCAATTTCGAATGATGCCTGACTACTGGAAATCACTTACTAGTGAATTAAATATTCATTAAATTTTGCTGAGGATCGTTCTTCGTGACAGGATTATGCCATCAGGACTGAGCCTTCTTATGCAAAAGCATTGGCAATCAGTCTTAAAACGTCTATTTGTACGGAGAGGATTTTCAGCAGCACTGTTTATTTTAGTGGGGCTTTTCTATGGCTTTTGCTCATCGTGTATTCAGGCTTTTCTTTTGTGACTACCAACCGAAAATAGCAGTAATTTGCGCAGGAACAGTTTCGCTCTCTAATTGGTTTCACCAAGATTCATGTAAAAAGCAGTTTTCATTTTTACCTCGTCAACTTTCATTTTTTCTGAAATAATAAATAATATAAAAAAAGATTCCTGTGAAACATAAGCACATTTTGTTAATCTGTAATGGAAGACCTGAGGAAATTATGTCCGTTTCAAAGACAAAAATGGGACAAAATACCGAAGAAAAGGTTGTCAAAAAATAAAATTTGATCTCCATACCAAAATGTGAATGTTCTTAAATTTAATGCCACCATACGATGGACAAGAATTGTAGAGATACATTTAGTTTGTAGACAGAGTCACTAATGATTTAAAACTATTTCAATAAAGTGAGAAAATTACACAAAGAAAACGGATTACTGAAGAATAACATTAGCCTTTTATTCTAATGGCAACTCAATTCGATCGTACTTAATTTATAAGAACCCTAATACTTATTCAACTAGTCCACACTTTGACAAATGTTCTCCTCGTGTTTCGACACCTCGATTCTTTAACATTTAGTTCATTACAAAAACAGCTACCTACGCAACCCCGATTCGTTTATTTTAATTGTAGGGTCTTCAAACAAACCAGGTTTCAGGATGTAATAGATTAATAGACAGCCCGAAGCAGCCGGACCGGGTCATTAACAAAATTAATTAAGTGGGCAAATAAAAGCCTAGTTTATAAAGAAGCTTTCAACTTACGAAAACAGCGCTTCAGAAATCAAAGTGATTGATTGCTACTAACAGCACTTACTTCTTAACTCGCTTAGTTGCAGAAAAACCCTTAGCAAGTTCTGGCTGGTACCCACTAACAAATTCTATAGTGCTATTATGATTCAATTGAGCATTTAATTAATTACCTTATAGTGTTTGCGAATCGTTCGGTAGGTTTGGAAACATACCTGTTTTGTTCTCATAGATTGATTGATTTTCATTCAGCTTGATTAATACCGTTGTCTAATGTTACTTGCATCTCTTAATGCAATTGTCTTACTAGACAGTCTAATGATCAATACTACATCTTTTGAGGAAAATTTTATGATAGCAAATACGTCGCCGAGGATTCTGTTTTGTGTTTACGTGAAGAATATCCATATTATTTTGCCTTAGTTATACTTAGGCATATCTAAATGATAATAAAATCAACAGGCTTAGAAAACGTGTTACTCGCAAAGCGTTTATTGATATAAAGGCTTGTTTTCCTGAGTAAACAACCCTGATAAAAAATCTGCATACTAATGTACTAGTTACTATGAGTATAACATTTAATAGCGTTACAGTAGAGAATCGATATTAGTCTATAGAGGGAAATGTGTGCTTAAGAGAGCAGAAAATTACAAAAAAAGAAAGTAACGAGAATATTACGTTCAATTAAAAATACCATACTAGTACGAAATTGGTTCAAAATGTGTATTATGTAAGCAAATATATCTGAACAGCTATGGAGAGCGCTTTCACAATTTGCATCTAATTATAGGGCTTAACTTTGAAAGTGGAAGATATTGGGAATAGGTTTGTTGTGATCTTGTGAAACAGGATTTTTTCACTTGGTCAGCGGGATGCTTCTTCTACGCTGAAGAGCAAAAATAAACTATTATTATACATACATGGATTAGATGCATCAGCATCCAAAATTAGCGTGTCTAGTATTATGGTGTATTGTTTTTTTAGATTCCCATTTGTACAATATTTTTGGCATAAGTGATATAAAAAAAATATATTTTTTTATTTAGTGACATTGAAATTCAGAAGTACATGTTAGAACGATGTGATTATATGCAACATGCTCTTTCAATTTCTGCCATTAAAATATTAAAATCCAAAAAATTAGTTTCCTTTTTCTCAGAAAACTATTACACGGTTGAGGGGAAAAAATCTCGTACTTATAACACTAGCACTATTTTAGACGCCCGTTGCCTATCTATTCAGGTACATCTTTATATAAACAGCTGGTATGAAACAGCAAAAGGTAAAAATTGAAGAAAAGAGACACATCCTGATTTGATTTTCCCATTCAACAATCCCACTATTGAGTACAAGCACCTTCAGTTAAATCCTCCACTTTGCTAGGTAGATTTTGAATAAGCGGTTAATAAAGAATTAAATTGCATTTCCTACCTATGGTTAATTCCAACTATTTCTTTATATTTATCGAGTATTATATTCACATTTATTTATTCTCTATTTCACTGCACCTACCGCCGACATTTCGTCGTTTAGGCCTAATTTATGTCAATATGAATAATTGAAATGTTACGTCAAGCTGAGAAAAGCACAGTGCCAGTAGGTGGTCTTAAAATTTTAGATATTGCCGTGCCTGCATAGTTTTATGGTGTCTTGTATGGGCAGACTTCATATGGATCGTTATCGAGATTTTATGAACTATCGCACACCAGGTAAATTAAATAAAGATCTAACTGTCCGATTTGAATGGGAATGGAAGCTGTTAACTTCACTCTTTTATTTAACCGAGCTTCAAACGGTAGAGTTTATAATCGGTGTAATAGATTTTACATGATACCCAAAATGTAAGCCTCGATATAAGTCAGGCTGGTTAGAGATTCAAATAAACGGGAGTTTATTAGCTTGTTTCTTATTAGATCTGTTCTAATTGTTACCATAACAAAACTAAAAAAATGCGATGAGTAAGAACGGCAAGTTAAATATTTTTAATTAGATGAAAGGTAAGCAACCAATTGAGTGCTTGTAGTTTGCTAACTGATTGGGTATGGGTAACGTCTAACACAATTAAGTATATGAACGAAAAAACAACTCCAAATACGAATGGAGTTAAAGAAAAAATAAGACGGAAATCAAGTTATATTCTGAAAATCATCTGCGCAAAAGTTTAAGATAAATACTCGAATAGTGAAAGCTAGAAGAAGTGAAACTAATTTTGAAACTTACTATCGACTCAAACTTACCAGTTGCAAATGTTCATTTTAATGATTCAATTACAACATAAAAGAAAAGTAAAGAGGCTCTAGGGAAACAGCATATGTACCACAATGTACCGGAATTTTCGTCTAAACTTATTTGCAGTTCCAAGTATCTTGACAACGTAGGAATTCTGGTAAAAACAAGTCTTTTAGAAATTCAAAAATTTAATCAATTATTATGTTATACTGGGCTTTCGAAGACAGATAAATCACATTTATCATTGCAAAACCGGAAAAACTAATTTAGACTGTTCCCAATAATAAAACGGAGATTTTACTGAACAGTGAACTAATACACACAAAACATTATTAGAAACCAATTGGATGATTAATAGAAAAATCTGCACAATCGAAATAAAAGTATCTTTACAAATCAAATTTCGATGTGGAAGCAGATCGTTGACACATGAAAGATGTTGAAGTATTAAAATATAACTTCCTCCCAAACCGCACAACATGTGGAACATGACTGATGGTTTACTAATGATGTTTTGATATGTTTCTCGATTTTTCGCCCCATGATGAAAACGTGGAAGCAAAATAATAGATTCTTGGGGGAGAATGGGGCATATTTTCAATGTGTAGCATGACTTGGTAAGAACCCGAATACAAAATCGATCATCCAGCGTTTTACAGTCATAAAATGATAAACTGTTATAGCTGTAAATGAATATTCGGTAAACAAATAGCCAAATAAAACAATCTGCATCTAGTCATATTTCCAGGGTTTCAAAAGGGAGCAATTATTGTCATATTCATAGAAAATCCAACTTAGATTGATTTTCAATCCAACTACTATCTATCCAACTAAGAAAAGTTGGCTTTGGCCGTATTTAGTATTTTGGGTGGTTACATAGAAARAACGTATTTTATTTGTTCCTGTGCCAACAAATGSAAACAAWTAAACGTRAACCTCYATTTTCCACATTACCASCTTGTATTTAATAAAATTCTTATATTAGACAAGTWTCTAGYAATTATTATCCCTCAATCAATTGTTGAAGACATCAGCTATAGAAAATCTCGTTTCGCCAGAATGAAAAATACATATTACTTTAAGAAAGGGATATTCCAAGAAAAACATGAAGAACATTTTGTGGTTCAAATAGTTACAAAGAGGTAACCTTACAGTACAGTTACCTGGTATTCATACCAGAMGAAGTATGTTCACCAGAARCTTTCAATATSGAGTAGTTAAGCTTAACGATACATTTTATTTCTTGTTCAGAAATATATGCCAAAGGCAAATTTTCAGATTCGTCAATTGGAATTCGATAATCAACCGCCATGCCTTACCGTACTCTGCAAAACTGCTTTAACAGTATTTTTATATTCTTTTTCATATCCAATGCCCTGACGTTTTTCTAAACTCGGTTTAGCCATGTAAATAGATTAAAGCATAAGCATATTTTTCGTAATTTTGCAAATTACTTGAGCTACATTTCGTGATTATTTAGTCGAGTCCTTATTTATAAACTGCATTCCCTATTCGTAAAGCAATTGTGTTAAAACCGTTTCTTCTCGAATCTGCAATACAGCATACTTTATTTTTCAGGCAGCGAAAAATATAATACAGTAATAAATAGCGATCAAATTCTGACTCTCCTGACCTAATGAACTACATGAATTGATCGAGGAAATTTACATCATCTTATAGAACTAAATTAAAACTTTATAAATACTGACTTTTTCAAGTTTCATTACCTTTTCGCTCTCCGGACATTAATTAGGAATACAAAGCTCAAAGGGGCGAAGTTCACCAAACAGAACGATATCAAAAGAAATGTGATAGAAGTTTCTTTTGAAAATGGAACAGTCGCTCCTTTTGTTGCTTTGTGCAATGCAACTCCATCAGGAAAAGAGCCGTGGTTGCCAAACTGGACAAAGTATGCACTTTCGCGTGTGAGTTTAAGTAAGTTGATAGTTGATTCGGAAAACATTCAAGCAAAGAAGTTGGCTTGAAAGTAAAGACAAAATACATTGTTCAGAACAATTCTTGATCTACCAATAATAAAATCCGAGCAAGTCGATGAACAAAATGTACAGAGTTATCCTCTAGGAGATTGAGTAATCTAAATGTTCTTGCCAAAATATGCAAAACTTGCAGCTAGACATTGCTCTATTTCCGACGCTTATTTTCCCACACCTGAAAATCTAATAGAAAATTCTATTACGAAAATCATTCGAGAGCTGAATAATTCAGGATTTCAGGTATACATATAGTGTGCTCTATACTTTGTTGTTCATCCGGGATTAAGCGAAGTTTACTCTAAACCGAAATTTAGATTTAGGTGTACATTTTTAAATAGGCTAACCCATAGTCGACTTGCACCTGCGGATTCCTAAAGCCCTGCTTTGAAGCACAAAGCAGTTTCGAGATTACATCATTCATAATTTAGAAGACTATAAAAACACAATCACTTTTTGTCAGAGTTTTTTCTCGCGTGCGACTTAAGAGGCACTTTGTCAAGGGTGAACATGGATTTATTTTTGCGGATTTTATATGAAAACATTAATTAAACGAACCAAGCTTTTGCAAAGTGTGTATAAGATCCTGATACAGAGTGAGTCACTTCATGTTCATAGTAGCGGAGCTTTAACGGATACGTATTAGAGCTTTAACGGACGATAAAAAATCCGTTTTTAGGATGAAAATATAATACAAACGTATATGGAAAACTTCTTTTCTGAGAATTGGGTGATTGGGTAATTTTTTTTTAATAATATAGGCAAATCTTAAGATACTGTAATAAAATTCTATATTCTGGGACCACATCCATTATTTCCATCCAATTTATTTTAAACATTTAATTTTAGGCGAAGACATTTCAGACTTGAAATTGTTTTAAGTTTGTTACATTGTGGTGACTGAATTTGCAAATAAAAAGTTTTTATTTTTGGCTGTTATTATGCAAAATTTCTCGAAAACGGTTCTGTTACCGACTTCTAACATAAATATGAACGAAAAATGATTTTATTTCAAAATCACGTTTATGCAGGTAGGTACAAAACAGTTATTAATATTTGAAAAATAAATATTAGTGCCATGAGGCACCGTCTGTAAATTTGGCAAAAAATTAAATTGGACATGGTTGGATGTAGTACTCTACACCCTGTATCTCAAAAACGAAGCAGTTTTCAATATATGTTTGAATTATATTTTCATCTTATGATTAGCTTTTCTATCGACCATTAGCCATTAGTCCAAGCCCTGCTACTATAAACTAACTCACCCTGTAAATGCATTGATTCATATACACATTTCGTTACGAAAGAATGCTGCACACCCTCTCCCTCTCATTTATTTAATTATTTATAACGTTTCTACATTTCGTACATTTCTAAACATATTTAAAGCACTAAAAAAATAACTGATTATTAGGAAAAATAACTGATTATTAGGAAAAATAACTGGCATCTAAAGTGTTTCCCATGAACCTGAGTTTTCAATTCTACCCCAACCCTTCCTAGCATTAGGAGTATAACTCATTTTAAGTGAACTGCTTCTAACAACTATACGTTAAGAATATAAAGAAGGTCATATAACAAACTTATTTTCGTGATCCCCGACAAAATGTCGGCAAAGAAACACGAATCTATTATTTGTAGGGCTGACGTGAGCGCTAGAATCAGTCAGCTACGTTGATATGGAGCAGAAATGTGTGCCTTATTTTATTTGGGAATTCGCGGAAAATGGATAAATCAGCAAGTTATTGCTTTAGTCTGGATTTTAACTTTGACGAATTTCAACTTGTGCACTTTAAACTCAGAACGAAATTGTACGTACGACACACAGTCAAGGTTTAATAATATTACAAACAACAATATTTATAATATACATTCACAGAGCAATTACACCTTAGCAACCCAGTGTGGCTCCTAGTTGGCAAATTAATAATATTCCGTTCAATATAATTTGCACTACAGTTAAAATAGTAAAAAAACAAAAGTAATAATCAGCTTGTAAAACTAAAATTAAAGTGCCGAAGAAGAGGATGCAGCCATAAATAAATTATTACATAAAATATTCGAATCAGAAGCTTTAATAAAAATAATTTGACTGGCTAGATTGCCCACAATTTCGCTATTCGCATATATTGGGGACTTTTTTGAAACGAGACGATAAAAACATCAGTAATTTGAGTCATATTCATGTCTCACACAGTTCTGTTATTAACGCGCTGCAGACCTTAATTTTATCTACAAATGTGCGAAACGACGTTTAGTGCACTTCCTGCCACAATAAAGCATTAAAAAATGGAAGAATAAAAAATGTAATAAAGAAAGGAAACGATATAGAAACGGTGGTATTCAACGTACATATGATACATATGACATGGAAATTATGAATATCCTACGACTCTTAAAGAGAACAGATATGTTTTCCTATGCAATTATAAAAAAGAAATGGGAGACATAACTCAGGATTTTTGAAAACTCTTCGAGAAATATGAGAAAGAATGAATAATAACACATTATATCATGTGTTTATTGGGTACAGAATGGAATGATATGGATTAAACTGTATACATAACTTCGGATGTTTAAAATACAAACAGCTTTGATAGGCTGCTACAAGACATATCCACGACATAGCACAAGCGTGGCAAAGTAAAAAACAAGTCGACTAACTAAATTCGACAGTACAAATATGCTAAAAATTAAACAATTTAAACATGAAGCGAATAAAAACGCCTTCGAATAAAGACCGAAACATTTTAATGCGTGCCCGTGAGGAAAGCTTTTCGGTAAATTTACATGTGATGCTGAAAGCACCCCCTTTGAAAAAAAATCCTACGCTAAATTTCACAATGGAACACCATCATAAGCAAATAAGTAATGCAAGTTAGTTCATTAAGTAATAGTAAAACTGAAGCAAGTAAAAGTAAAATTACTGAAACTTTTTTATGGTTATATTCCAACAGGAGCGTAACCTCACGTTTGAAAATTAGCTCCATGGAGGGATCGTTCTCTGGAAAATAGTCGGGCTGGTACGAATAACATATAAGATTCCGTGTTATACTAAGACGTAACTGAAAAACTTTTCCTTATCTTGTGTAACATGGACTGAATAACTAATGCAATTTGAAAGCGATCCGCATGCGAATCAGCAAACTCATTCATTGGGTGACCTGGATGGCCTTATAATCGATTTATTGCATTATTTGGAGGGTAACGCGTTTCATGTTTTAGTATGCCATTAATATATCAATCGTGATAATGCAAAAAATTAAATGGCCAATTGTGAAATCTAATTAGAATAAAAGCACGGTTATATAAAACGGTACATATTTTCAACATTCTGGTTATCACATTGAACAAATTCATTGCACATTGTTTAATACCGATAGCCAAGGTGGTCAGTAAAAATCCCGTGTGCAATTTGCTTTTAAAATGTTTTGCGTTTTTCAGCCAAATTAATACTGGCCAATTGACTGACTGCTTGAGATTGATTTAGCCCGAAAATCCATTAGAAATGGTTAGGTCGGCTAGATTATTCGCAATATCATCCCGGCTTCGTTGTTGATGATTCTCGTGGTAACAGCTTAATTTTCTAATCGGTCTCATCCTTTAATAATTTTCACTATTGTAGCAATGGAAGATGATGCTTCGACCACCAAACGAATCGACATATTTCATCAAAATTCTTAGAACACAGCTCATTAAATACAACGCAATTAAATAACAGCATATTAAATAATAAAGAAAAAATGAATGCAAGATAACTCATACACTTTGCGCAAAGGTAACTCATGAAAATACTTCGGATATAAAAATAAAACATTTTTTCACAAACATAATAGGTATTATGTAGAAGATATTTCTTGTTTCCATTTGTCCAATATCACCATTATACCCAATGAACAAATGCTTGTATATCATAACAGATTTCATGAATGAGAGGAATCAAATGTGAAAAATGTTTACCTAAATAGTTGAATGTGTTTTTTTTTATTTTTCTTGACTAGACGCTTCTGAACAAAAAATCAGCGAAGCTTTCTTTCAGCCCTTCCTGAAAGTCTGATGGATAAAATCATCATCTCATCCCCATCTATAATAATAAGTTTAATTTTCGTAGCTATTCAGGACTTGTCAACGGCTAGAAGTCTGAGGCAGGAATCTAATAGTACTTCTAAACAACTTTAAACTCGGTTTCGTTAACAACTAAATTAAAACTTACGAGCGCTGGAAAATTGGAAGTTTTTTTACTCGGAAAAAGGTTCAAGGGATTCGAGTTCTTAATTTAGTTTAGAACAGGAGTGCCGTGGTCTTGACACTCTCATAAAGATATGTCGAAAGACTTGATGATACTTCTTTTGCAGAGTAGTAGCGAACGATATTACTGACATACAGTTAGGAGATACATTCATTGGGAAGTTGAAGAAGTTTAGTTGGAAACAGGTTTTTTATAAATTACTTAAAAGTATCTAAAAGCTAGGGCTTATACTTTACATAGAGAACCCTGGAAACAGCAAATGCGGGGCTAAACCGTCGTTCGATACCCGCTGACAATGAGGATGAGGTATTTTATTTTATATTAACATATTTTGAATCGGGATAACCAAAGAGTTAAAATACTTCAGCGTCAAAAATACATAATTTGCAAGCACACTAAGGTAAGTCTTCAAAAAATAACAGCTGTAATTTAGCGCAATGCATATTATCAAGACTAAAAATATCAATTGAATAAGGCACGATATTCTGCAATGGAAACAGGTGCACAAAATATCGCATTTCAGTTTTCACTTAGTATTTTCAAACATTACGCGGAAATGACTTATTGGCTCAATATTTAAAATTAGAGCATCATCCTTCCTCGGCAGTTTTTTCTCATATATGCAATGCTTTATTGGAAACAGTTAAACATTAATTTCAAGTCATCTCTAGGATATTAGTTTCATTTATTTGGTCTGCAGGTAAAATATTGATCCCATTAAAATATATTTTTAGAAGTTTGCAATTTGTTTTATGTTTAATTTATCAACAACTAATATATTCACCACATCCAGTCCCTCTGAAATTTTATAAAAGTCTAAATTTGAGTATTTAATAGTTTTATTTACCTTATCAAAAAAAGACTGTGTTTATAAGGCTTAAATTAGAAAAAACAGTACTATTTATCAAGAGTGCAAATAATTAGTCTGTGTATTGATACAAGTTCACAGATAAATAGTGTACGACGTCCAAGAAACCGAAATGTGCCCAAATCAAAAAAAGCAAACAGCAACAAACATAGATATTTGACGAAAAATGCTCGTAAATTGTTTAATTATGGCATCTTTAAAATAATGGCATTTTGATAGGCTTCGATGTTGATCAACAAGCAAAATCAATCTTCCGTACAAGCGTTTTTATTGCATTCACATGCTTCACCCAACCAATTTTATGTATAAAATCTGTGGAAATTCAGCTGTATGAATTATGTCTGTCTACATCGGTTGTAACAAAGTCGGAATAATTTATAGACAAATAGAACTGTTCTGTGGGTTGCGATGTTCGTGTTTTGTCACGAAGCAAGACAAATAGTTGAGTAATTTTTCTAACGATTCTAATCTCATAAGCCGAAGCTTAAACAGGGAACTGCAGGTGCATTAGACGAAATTCTGGCAGTTTAGTTTCAACCTAATTAATTAGAATGTTCGTAAATAAGTCAGTTTAAATGGCGAGCTGTAGCGAGCAAGCACTCGATGTGCCTCAAAGTTTGTTGGAGAAATTAACGCATTTAATAATATGATGAAATTTTATGGCTATATTAATACAAGATGATGATCTTGCTTCGCTTAAAACACAACTAGAACTTTTACTTTGAAAGTACGATGCTTGATGAATAATTTTACACACTTTCCTTAATAATTATTATACTCTTATAACATCAGAACATGCTTCAGTAGATTAATAAATGGACTTAGCTGAAACAAAAATTAAAAAGTAAATAACCAATCAGGTGAAAAATAGTGAGCATACTAAAACGGCAGGAGGGATATGCGTATTAAAACAAACGTAGCTATTATTTGAACAAATCATTCAACTACCAATTTTAATCGAAAATCATGCAGTTTGACGCATTTGTTATACTTTTGAGCACGAACCTTTCGGAGCAGTATGTAGAAAAGGAAATGTGATAAACCCCATATCATGGTGTTCTGAATAGTAAATTTTTATCAAATGAATCAAATGAACATTTGCGGAAAATGAAATCTTTCTTAAAATGTTGAAAGTATCCTACATAATATCAATCCTATAGCCAATCAAACTTATAATACCCCCATCCGAATCAGGTATTTCCGCATAACTTAATTCTTGCAACTTAATATTAGAGTTCTAACATTCATATAGAAATATTGTGCAAAAATGTATTTTAAACTAAAGGAATCGAAAACTTGAATTTCAAATGTAAGTTCAGTTAAATTTAGAAAATTAGTTAATAAACGAATCACCAGAATTTTAGTTAATTATACTTATGCCATAATCAATAACTTTCTAGTTTTCTTTTAGACAATTTAAAATTTCTGTGCCCAGATTTTTCTGTGCCCAACACGATTAAGATTAAGATGAAAAAGAGATTAAGATTTAAAGAAAACACTTGAAAAGAGAAACTAAGAAAAGCACTAGCAACTTTTTTTGCACCTAAATTAGGCGCGCTTAAGTTGAACAGTTTTTCACTGGTCTCCTTATTACCACTTTCAAGTATAGTTTTTTACATTTTTTAGTTTTCAAAGTTGCCGTTTCGGACAAGAACAATACAAAATATAATTTTCAATTTTAGTTTTGCATAATTTTTCTGCATATCCATGAAGTCTAATTTTCATTAACTTGTAAAGCGAATGTGTATTGATTCATTGTTTGCCAGTATTGTTTGTAACTGTAAAACAAGTTTCTTCCTAAATAAGGATTTAACATTGGAAATCGATATTCCTAACCATATAAACTAATCGAAAGATTCATAGTTGAAATAGCAGCTATCTTAAAGAATGTAATTTCAAGAAAGTCTAATCAAAAAGTACAATTTAAGTTAAAAAAGCACAACATAAACCCCAGTGTTCTAAAAGCCTATCTCGTCATAAACATCCCGACAATTTCCATAACGCTTCCAAATCCCAAATGATTAATGTTAAATAAATTGCCGCAATCCCAAAGAAATGTTAAACTAAACCAATCGGGAACGCGTTATACCAGATGGGAAAAATTTATTGCCACCAATCGATTGCATTTAAATTTATAATCGACTGAATGTCTTATTTATTCGAAACTTATATGACGGCGGTGCAGTTAAAACTCGGAATCTGAATTTGTATGGCACCGTAGAACCATTAATTTGTAGCAGTGATTTGAATAACTGCCCAAATCAACCCGTAGTTTATTAACTGTTAATTTCTCTTTGTGAGTACGTAACTGAGGTGTTACTAAAACCTGCTGGTATAAAGATGAGATTGAAATGGTTTTCGTTACACAATGTCATTCCGGGGCTGATTGTTTTCTCGCTGATTAGTTCCGTTTGGTTAAAAAGATTAACATTTCAATTTGCCAACTATACAGCTAACAAGCAATATATTCCAGCCACTACACTAACATCAAAACGTTATACTGTGTATACTATGTAAGATATTAAAAATCTCTTTGCAAACAGATCAGGTTCCACTAAAAGAGTTTTCCATCAAATATTGAATAAACATTATGCTGTTAGTTATAACCGGCCAAAATGGGCAAACATATTTGAACCTTGAAGGGCAATTGAGCAGTTAATAATTGTGTTTATCGTAACTACGTTGCCGCAATGCCCAAACATTATTCCTATTTATTCTGTTCCATTTAGAAAAGAGTGCTGATGACAAGATTGTCGTGATGGTTTTTAATTAACCAAGACTATACGCATCTTGTGAGAAAGTTCATAGTTAGTTTTCTGCAGTACAATGCATACAGACGACCATAAAGTAAATAATCTATTCGGATAATCCAACACATTTCCGAAATTACAAAATCCAAAAGTTCTATATAGAAAACCTGATCTCCGTTTAAAAACTGCGATTATATATACGGACGGTAATACAAATTCTCCTGCACTTTTCCGGTTTCGGATTTAATTTTCGTTGAGATAACTACCGACGTGATTTAGGAGAAAAGGGGATGAAAGCATACGAAATTAAAAACAATTTATTACGGCAAGCATTTAAATACCATCTAGAAAAAAACCTAATGATTTTTTAATGTTGAACCGAATTAAACCCTGACGACACTTGCAGGAATTTGGAAACAGCCTTCCAGACGTTTATCATCTGTGTTGATTTATGAATAAAAATGTTGTATCAGAAACGGTATAAAAAGCCATTGTAAAAATAAAAAATCAGTTTGGTTAATGTTCCAATAATTTGACTCAGTTGCATTATTTTAAAAGGTATCGTTTACTTAAACGAGTACATTCCTTTTAGCCTTTGCTTCTTCAGTCATTAGAAATATTAGACCTCAATAAAGCAAAAGAACCTAACAATCAAAAAAAAGTTAATCAATCTAAAAATTACCATTTGATCTATGTTAAACGTCGTTCTTTTGATTCTTATCTCTTGTTAGATAATATGTTATCAACTTAGA
Organism: Dendroctonus ponderosae; assembly: GCF_020466585.1. Lineage (NCBI taxonomy): Eukaryota > Metazoa > Arthropoda > Insecta > Coleoptera > Curculionidae > Dendroctonus > Dendroctonus ponderosae. The sequence goes on from NW_026018814.1 coordinate 5,153,920, forward strand.
ACTTATTGATCTAAAGTAGTCAAGCTCAAACTATTTTTTGTTCTCGAAAATTGCAAAGTTAACATCTCAAGAACTGACGTCAAGGCACAAGAAAAGACAACGATTCATACGTTCGAATAGGTTGATCTTGCGACATAAGGTGTTACATATGTATATGTAACTTCAGGTCGCAGCTGTAAGCGGTTTTATTGATATTCATGGACCTGAGATACATAAAAACTGGCTGAATTTAAGTTGCTCATAAGTTCTTGCTGTGAATGTGACAAACCAATCAATGTACAGTTTTTTCATCGGCTTAATAAAATTTGATATATTTAAAAGTATTAAAGAAATAATTTGCTCATTCTGTTCCACGAACCATTTCTGCAAATAGCAAGTGCAAGTAGTTACTTCCAGATGGCAAATGGTGAGAATGTTTTGAATGCAGCATTTCAACAAAGACAAATATAATATATTGAGTTTATGCAATGATAATGGGGATTGATTATTTTCAAGCAACACCATCTAGAGTATCTAATAAGTGAAATCTATGAACCTCACCAAACGCCTAAAGAATTTTGTGCTATGATTTAACTCTAATCTAACTAATCTAATCGCTAAGACCGTTGAAATAAGTAAAACTATTTCCATGGGTGTGGTAAAACCCTGATTTTACCGCCTTCATAAGAAATTTTTAATATTCCCGATAAGTCCGATTAAAAAATATATAATTTGTTTATTATAATTATCTCTAACTTTAATTATAATTTAAAATGACAGCTAAATGTACAAATAATATATCCACAATTAACATTTGGAGTAAATACCGTATAGCTATTGAAAAACTCGTAGGAAAATTTCAAATTTGAAATACTTAAAACTCAACTAAACCAATTTTTCCTCAAAATGTAATAGATTGTGAATAGTGATTTTCTGTTACCAACAGCGACGTTTCAGCCAATGAATGTTAAATCATTTACTTTAAATAAGTTAAGAATTTTTATCATATCACGTTTTCTTCGAAAGCAGCACAATTTTTCTAGAATTTTTCAGGCATTCAATAAAATATACTAATCGATACCAGGGAAATTGTAATTTGGTAATATACTAAACAACCGTTTCTCAATTCCTGTTTGTCACATCGATTATACATTCCCCAATGCATCCAACCAAATAAAATAAGCGTGATATTCTAACAATCGCATAATTCAATCTGGTTGCAAGCATTCAGAAGGATCTACGTTATTCACCTGTCATACTACCGACTGAATCGAGAACATTTATCAAAATAACACATAGCAGGTTATTTTATTAGAGAAAATAAATCTCCAATATAGTTACATATTGAAAGGACTTGCCGCAGAGATATAATGTGTTTTAAATCAGTAGATTGAAGATATGATATGCAATACATTTTTTTGAATTCGTTGTTAATTTCAGTTATTTTACAAAGAAATCTGGATCGAAGTTGGTGTTGCCAATTGGCCATGTAATGAAAAACTTTTTTTGATCAGTGAGATAATGAAAATGACTCAATTTTTTTAATTTTTCAATAGAAGGAATTTGTTTTTTCAAATTTAATTATGCTTCAACAAAATCCCTATTCCCAAAATCACCTTCTGCTCAAAGTTTCATTGATGCTTAAGAAAAACTACTTTATATGAGAATACAGCTAAAACGACCCCTTTTTCTAATATGAATAATATAATCCAAAAATATAATTAAGTAGATAAACTAACGCAAAACAAGGAAATTGAATGAAAAGGAACACGAAAGCAGTCTCATTCCTAAAACTCTAAGCAGGACGTTTAATCTTTTTATCCTCAAAAAGTATGACACTCGCGTAGGAAATCTGGATGTTATGCAATTCATATAGGAACATTATATATAATATATAAAATTAATTAACAAAAATAACGATGCTAAATTGTTTAGATTTATCACTCTGATTAGTAACATGACCAACAGAGATCCTTCTTTCCAAATACCTTCGGGTTTTACCTGCCCCTTTTCTGTATTTACATATAAAACCGCTGGAATTTAGAGGATATTGATGAGAAAGTGTCACTTGACCAGGTAGCAAAATCACAGTGTAACCTGATTTAAATGGGGGTCAGTTTTATTTAATTTTTTTGCTGATGATAATGATATTTTAACATCATTTGATAAACAGGGAATTTTGGGCATGAGTCTTTGAGCTTGAGCAATCCAAATACCTCGTTTTAATTTTTAAAATAGTAATTAATAATTAAAATAAAAAATGATTTCAAATCAGCCAAGTCCATTATCCTATGAGTGTTACAAACAAAAAAAATTATCTGCCCATGTCTCAATGAATCGCCGTTTTCGAATATTTTCTGATGAACCAGCAAGATCCCATCAAATCGCAACAGTGAAAAGAAAAAATATTTAAATGAGTAATGGTTAGTAAAGTGTTTAACCATAAGTCTCCAGCAGTGTTTTAATTGTCAGATACATTTGAGCTGATTTCCTCATTTAAAAAAATATCGTTAACATTCGCTGCTTTAATAATGTATATTAGGAAATCACCACATGTGCCTAGAAGTAAACCAAACGCCAAAATGTAATGGGCTTAAATCAAGATTTTGCATCGGCCAAGCCGAAGTAAAGCCAGGACTTTTACTATCTCGATTTTCACTAAAACTCATTCACATCACAATAAAATCCTTCATGAAACTTACTCCAGGCGGCTACTTTCTCTTATATTGCTGAAATATTCAGCTTAATACATTCTTTTGAGGAATGTATGTGTGGAATGCGCAAATAATTTTCTTATAATTGGTCTGATAATTTAGCTGTAAACATGCTGCCTTTTTAACTCTTTTATTTATCGGCTTCGTACAAAAAGGTGCTCGTATCTTGAAAAGTAATTAGCATATTTTTAATCAACCAAGGCCTTTAATTGCAAATTTAATAGCAGTTTTTGCAAGCACTTTGAAGCTTATTACGCGCCAAATATATCATTAATATATAATTTTCATATGTATAGGTATATGTTGTGAATCAGGTCAGAAGTTAATAAATATGGCTGTATAATAGAGTTTTATTAACAATTCTTACTTGACCAAAATTAAAAATTTTGAGCAACTTATTCAAACATTCGCAGCAGTTATGCGTCATTACTTAACTCATTATATGCAGAAAATGTCTACAACACTATCTAATTTTTATTATCTGGATACGTTGAAACTATAATTGAATGTAATATTTTACATTTCAAATCATCTAACCTTGAGTGCTACATCATAATTAACAAATTGACGCAATTGAATGGATTCCACAGTGAATTGGCAAATTATAATTGAAATTCCACAGATAAATCTCAAATTAATTCTAATCAAAATAAAGTGCCAGAAGTAACTTTTGTTGCAAAACTGACTATATGTTGAGTGGTCGATCAAACTTTCTGAAGGAATTGAAATGTGTTATATGTATACATAAAACAGTTCAAAGGAATTATTAAAATGATCGTTTGTCCGTTTCGACAACTATTCGACAATTTCGTATTAAATGAACTGAACTTAATGAACTGAAATAATACTTGAAAATATCTTCCACCGTGTTACTTAAATCTCGAACACCCTGTATTTTGGGAATTAAACAGTTTTATACTCATTTACGTAGCAGAAGAAAGAAACTAACCCAAACACTATATTTAGTAGTCGAATGTCTAATAAAATATTTTTTGCTAAAGATAACCCATCCGGTTTGGAAGCAATGGAAGCAGCATTTAAAAGAGATGTTCATTGTATACATTCGCCAAAATGAAGTTGTATAAATTGGAACAATTATTTCTATAACAAACAACCACCATACCAAAACTTTCACTTTCAAGAGGTTACAAAGAAAAACCAAATACACCGTTTCTAACATAAAAAAACAAACATTTATCGTATTTTCGCAACCTACAAAAAATATGATATGATCTAAATATTAGATACATATTAGAATATACATGTGCAATTAGAGAGTTCATTATTTTGTGTACTGCAAATGCCCCATTAAAGGCAAAGAGACCAGCCCATTTATTAAAGAGTTTGCCTTTTATTAATGAACATTTCAAACATTGAATGGACACAAGTACAATTTTTTTTATTTGAAATAGAGGGCATGAACATTTGTCGTATATAATAATTGTATGTATAAAATAACTAAAATTTAGTCGGTAACTAACTAACAATTATACTAAAAATCATCATGAGTATTGGAATTCCATCTTGATCAATTGAATAATGGTCATAGCTTATCATTTGTTGAAACAGTTGAAGTAGAATATAATTACACATATTTTTACGTAGTCTATCGAGTCAATTATGACAAAAGCGTATTGATAATAAACAACGGGAAATGACAATAAATACACTGCTTCTGCTAACGAATTCTACATGTGCAAATGGTAAATTACCATTTCGTAAACGGACCAATGGTAGATAACCGACTGTTATAAAAGCGTACAATAATAACTTCTATTTTGATCGCACTTGCAAATATACAACAAAAAATAATGAAGAGAAGGCAATAAATTAAAAATTAAACCACCAAACATATTATATGCTATGGAAACTTCAACAATTCATAAAAGATTTATTTGTTGCCATTTTTTATGGATTATTAGATACATTGAAATAAATATACTAAAAACTTACAGAACATTTACAAGCATTAATTTCAAAGAGAAGAAGTCCGATTATAATTACCGAAAGTACTCTCCTATTCAATATTCGCCAAACAGTATTTATTATGTAATGCAGTGTATAATATCTTATCATATTTAAAAATGCCATTATATACGGTCAATAACAAAATCTGGGAGCGTGATTCTCTACCAATCGATGATAAGGTTAACAAAATTAGTAGGTACTGACTCATCGTCCCAATAGCATAGTCGAATTTAGTTCGAAAATGTTTACCAAGTTTAAAGACGATACGACTTTTATTCCAAAATTGGAGGAGCTTTTAAAGCCGACTCTACATGGAAAGATTGTGAAACAAGAAGTGACACCATTAACAAGCTTTGGTGAGAACTTTGGCAGTGAAATACTCAAAGTGGATGTCACAGTGGAAGAAAATGGCAAACAACGACAAGTACATGGAGTGGGCAAACTGATACCATCGTCGGAAGTACAATTGGAGATTTTCAACACCCAAGTGACTTTTAAGAATGAAATTGGATTTTATGCGGACATCGTACCAGCAATGCAGAAGTTTCAAAGAGAGCATGGCGTTGCACCAACTGAATATTTTCCTGAAATGTATGGTGCCCGGATAAGTTTGGATCCTCAAAGTAAAGTGGTCGATCTTAACGCCATTTTATTATTGGAAAATTTGAAAGTTAAAGGTAAGCATTGAAAAAAATCTTATTCCCACGAAATTATAGAATGCTCGAGATTCTTGAATGCATTACGCGATCTGGCATTAAATATTACAAGAGCCACTCATAACATTACGGATAAAAATTGATTCACTTTCTCACGAAACCAGTGAAAAAACACTTGTTTATTTTCAATGGGGGTATAGTTCGAGCATTTAATACTTTAGATTACATAAGTTCATATTTCCACTTTTTTCTATGTTCACAAACAGTTTTGATAAAATATGTGTATTTGTATTTTACATTAGCATCTGTGCTAAGAGAAAAAAATTGTGCTAAGAGTTTAAATTGCTGTCCTTATAAAATTGCCTGAAAAATATATTTAAATGCATTACAAAATACATACGTACCTTGTGAAAATGTACTTAAACTTGTCGTTTGATGAAAATATCAAAATATTGATTGATATTATGCTGCAAGCACGTAGCCTTGACATATTTTTATTTAAAAAACGATTACCCAGATTATCTGTTTTTCTCATTCAATAACATCGTACCTATTTAATGTGTCAATTTCTATACCTACATCAAAACCCCTTAAATACCTGGAATTAGCTAATAAACCTCAGCTAATAAATCATCGTTTAAATGTGAAAAGGAGAAAACTTCAGATATTCTGCCTAAATATTCCGCAAAAATTGTTGCCTTTTCAATCAATGTTGTGCCGATTATTCAAGTAAATATTTTTGTTAAATTGAACTTGAATTGAACTTGATATTAAAACCAAACTAAATCTAGATCTGATGAAATAGGATGTGATTTTAATAAAATGGTCTACTATTTTCTAAATAATCCCAGTCAATTAACAAGCAATGTTTCAGAATCTTCAAAATTGTTTAAGGACAATCATCAACACTTGAAATTAAATCGATAAAGTAATTGTTTCTTTTATCCAGAATTTAAAATTTGACATCAGCAAATTTTTCTTATCTCAATAGCAACTTAATTTTTTAAATCACTCGAATAAAGGGCCTAGTAACACACGAATGGTGCCTTCAATATTTCCATTAGAAGTTATTGAATGAAACGAGTTCACGACATTGGCAGATCATTCTACATATTGGGTGATTTCAAATTGGCTTCATTCCCTTCAAGAGGTTACTGGGGCATACTGGAGAAGTAAAACGTATGCAAAACGGTAAAAACGTTTTAAAACAAACGCTTATACATAAAAATATGTTTTCAAAGTGAACACCAGGTTTCATTTTCAGTGCCAGGTGACAAAAAAAAGCATGTAAAAGGTCTATCACTATTTGACTACATTGTATTGCATAAATCTGATCGAGAAAACATTTAGTATCTCAACCGAAATTTCTAAGAAAGATTCTCCTAAAACATACTGTATAGCACAAGAAAATGTTTCTTGGACCTTATGGTTATGATTATAATAGTATCATGTTCTAGGCTTCTTCACCGTTGATAAATACAAAGGATTTGATGTGGACTCCACTAAAACCGTTCTAAGAGCTCTGGCCAACTTCCAAGCCACCACTGTTGCCCTACGTAAGAAGAAGCCTGATGTATTTAGCTCAAAGGTCCAGCCTTATTTGGCTGAATGGACAGCTCCAGCGTTTCCCGAACCCCTGAACGTGGAACCAATTTTAAAGGAAAATCCAAATACCGCATATTTGGCGATAAAAGCACAAAACGCCATAAGTAAAAAGAGAATTAAGAAAATTAGAGAGCCTTGGGCATGTGTTACGCACAATGATCTCTGGGTGAACAATGTGATGGTCCGCGAATCGAACGGAATGATTCAGGATATTAAATTTGTCGATTTTCAAGTTATCGATTACGCTTCTCCGGTGTGTGACCTCATATTTTTTTTATTTTCCAGTGTTCCAAATTCAGTTCTCCGCTATCATTTCGACAAACTATTGCAGTATTACTACAAGGAATTCATAAATACGTTGAGTTTATATAAAGTGAACACTAAAGAATTTTCCTTTGAAAGTTTTGAAGAAGAGTTGAGACTGGAAGGCTGTTATCAAGTCAATCACAGCATTTTTATGCTGTTCCCAATACTTGGTTCGCCGGAACCCCCAAAACCCATTGGTAAAGTGCCTCAATGGGACCCTAACAATGAAGCTGGTGCGAGTAATGGAGATGCAGATAAAAAACCTGCACCTGGCGGAATACCTCAAACATTTAATTTGCCTATGAAGGAGAAGGTTTGGTATATAGTGGAGGAAGCAGCTAAGCATAATTGGATATAGACATATATTATGCAATGAAAATAGAGAAAGTTAATGTGGAAGTGTATTATTATTGTTTTAATTTTTATCTTAAATAGAAGCTCATTAATATACTGATAGGCAAAGAAAGGAACTATTATTCTTAAAACAATAAACCTTACAGTTTGACAAAACATATGACAAAAATCTAAAAAACTTGAGCATCAAGCAGATGTTAAAAATGAACAGTTGTCATATGCATAACTATCTGAACAATTATCAGACTGTTTGAAACCAATCAATGCAGCTCATGGTCTTCACCGTTTCGGACATAGATGGGAATGAGTGCTTTTTCGAATGATAAATCAATGGGAACTTTTAGATAATTATTGACTAAATAATGTCATTGTCAATAGAGCATCATTAGTCTTGCCGTGTTGAAAGGCCGAAGTTCTAAAGGACCAGACATAATTAAAGCTAAAAGATGTTCATTTATTATAATATTAATCGATTAGCTGCAGGCAACTTTCGTCTTGCATAAAGCTGATCATTATAAATTAAAGGATACAGGGTGGAAGTGTTTTGATAGGCTGCAGTGAGCAAACCTGCCTGTGAAGTAACAATTTCAATTTCATCTAAATGCCAGTGGCATCGTTTATAATTCATTTTTTCAATAAGTTTTGGACGCTTTGGCATAGACTTTACAAATAACGCGTCACTTACTCCAAGAATACTGTTTGCTTTGGATTACTCAGGCTTATAGCACATAAAGCACATGCTTGATGATTATACGTTTGTTATTTCGCGTGAAATGCGCTCCTGGGATCTGTTTTAGTAATGAAGTTCAAATAAAAAAACCGATTCAAACGTAAATGCAGTGGAAGTTATCCTAATTTTACTTTTATAGTACCACCATATCTGTCGATAGGTTTTCAACACTAGCACTTAACGAGTTAGCCCATGGTAATAATGACTATAGACGTCTCATTCGAAGCGATTCAAAAATCTTAATAACAGTTAATTAGTCGTTTATTTCAATGAGAAAACCCGCCATCTTAGCGGTTAGATTCCTTCCCACGCACACATTTTTCTGATGCATATCATCTGGTTTAAGTGCTCATAAATGTACCATTTTCGTTTTTTCTCGGTTTGCAGCTATTTTACCAGTGAATTTTTCCAAAAGCATGCGACTAATTTAAAGTCAATTAAGCAATAAATTATCGACATGCTTTCTAAATGGTTTTATACAGGTTTCAACAGCATTATAAGCAGCTATATAGATGGAACTAATCAAATAAACGCCCTGTAATTTTGCAATGCTCTGAAAAACGTATTTGCAATAAGGCATGTGATTATTTAAGTAGCAGCAAATTAAAATTTAAGTGACAAGGAAAACATAAAGTCAAAGTTTAGATACATATTATGCATAAGCTGCTGATGGAAGAGGAACCAAATTTACGGGTGTTCTACATCGAGCACTGACGATTTTTTTTAAAGTCAGGCTGAAATACAACAAAAGTCGCTAAACATTAACAAATATTACGCACCAAAAAATCGATATCGAAATTTAGAAGATAATTGAGTATGAAATGAAATTGTAAAAGTTGAAAAACCGAGCAAAAAACTTTGTTTTCAAAAATGGAACAACTTCCTCTTGAGCATAAATCACCTCTTTAATTTAGAATGTAATTCACACAGGCAAGCACCACTAAATCCTACAAACTACCTTCTAAGTTCCAAATTACTTCCAATATTCCTATTAAAACAAGAAATTGAAATAACGCAATACAGAATCCAGACACTTTTCGGTCGCTCCTCGTCGCATAAATATTATATGCACTAATATAATAAAATACATGTCATCAATAGCAAAAATCCATCATCCAGGGAAAATGTAAAGCCAAACTTACCGAAATCTACATCGTGTCACCTGGAAACAAAAAAAGGTGTTTAGTGTACAGCAAATGTAGTGAAATATCTGTTCGCTCTCAAAAAATCTTCACCAGTTCGAGCTAAGTGTCTTGAAAAATACCTACAGTTTTCGGGACACCCTGAATAATAGAGATCTATCTGACCACGTTTCTTCATGCTGGAGGGCCCCATCCTGAACCCTTTCCACTTCCACCAAAAGTGCACTCTAGATAAACCCATCAACACTGAACTTTTCAGCTTTCAGGTTTTTTTTCGACTCATGCGTGCAGCGTTGTTTTTAGGGGAGAGTGTTGTACTTTTGTTGACATTTTTCAATTTATTTTTCAGGCCCCTTTTTAAATACACTAATTTTACTAAAGCCCTTATGTTATCTTCTCTATTTAGAACGATATTCTCAAAAAATATACTGGGTGCCATCCAATCCATTGTATCGTCCTTGTATCTATACGATATATCAAAAAACATAACTTTTTCAGAACTTTCACCACCAATAGCATGGGAGTCACACATTTTTCCTTAGTAAAAGTAGTTTTTGGTAAACCTTTTTTGTTGGCAATTCATTATTAATAAAAACAAAAATGAATGTAAATGACACAAACAGAAAAATTGCTAAATTTGTTTAACTTACCCTTTAGTAGGTCGTTTTTACGTTTTGAAATTGAATATCTTAAATGCGTTTAAAAAAGAGTTTCCAGAATACATGAACTAAGTTACTGTTCAGATGATATCAAAGCATTTGGCTAAATCTAAAATAGTTTAGAAGAATTAATGCTAGGCAAGTTATTAAGCGAAATAAAAATGATAAGTTTTTGTAAGTAAATTTTAACCACTTGAATTAAATGAATTCGTTGCAGTATATGGCTTTAACATGCCGGATAACGTATACTTATGTAGTTTTAAAGTAAAATTACCAAACATATCTTGACTTTAAATGCACTTCACGGCTTATTTAAAAACATTAAGATTGTCATTTCATTGACCTTAGAAGAATGCGTAGAGACATCTAAAAGTTTTACGATTATTAGAGACCATACCAATTTACCTATGAGATCCAAAAATTTCAGTTGCTTCTCGTTGAAAGTTGATTAAATCTCCTTTGAGAATTAGTGGACAAATAAACGACAGATACATTCCTAAACCATATAGTGGACCTAAATGGACAATTAAAAACTAGAAGATTTTTTTGATATTCTAACATAGTAATCCCTTATGTTGTTGGGCAAAGTTCCGGTTTTCTTACTGGAAAACCTGCAAATTACCCTCATGCGTTATGCAAGATCTATATCTGTATATGAACTAAGTAAATGGGAAACTACATTGCTTAATGGACTAGACATCCGATACTGTTAACATTATTTCCCAATGGTCAAGCATTAGAAACACATCGGCAATAATTTACGTGAGGTAAAACGCGAATAATTCTTGAACAAATCAGTTTACGTAATTATCCCATTAAAGAAACTACTGTTTGCTGTTAGCGACTAACGCGCACATGGACAATGTCTATCTTTAGCTCTTAGTTCAGTCCTTGATTGGGCAAATGCGGAAGGTTTTGAAGAAAATTTTTCTATTAGCGATGGTCACCTATAGGTTTATATTACCTCACTAGTAATATTTATATACATTTACATTTCAATTCTTCAGCCATAAATAACCTAACTGTCTGTCCCAGTCACTCATAAATCCAACGTCTATTGCCCACTAAAATTTATAATTAATTAGCAATCATCATTTTGTTCACAGTATATAATTCATGGACACTTTACTGCAAGGTTTCCTAGAAATATCATATACTACCAGGAGATGCTAAGAAATACAATTGTTAATTTCATAACGCTACCCAGTTTAATTGCATTTCAATCTTCCTAAGTTCTAAGTTGCAAAGTTAGAACGGTAGTCCTAAAATAGTCTTTCGGTAGTTATCTATATTTAATCGTATATCAGATGTATGGCTCCTGAACTAATCTGCTTTATCTCGTGCAGCAGTTCAGGCAATCTTATCTGGTCACTATTAACACTTTGACTGCCAACTCTGAAGTAACTCGTAGTTTCACTTGCTGCCTTAGGCACCGACTATGAGCTCTCGTAGTCAGTTTACAACTATATTTGTGGGGCTACGATGAAACTCGTGTAAGCTTAAATTAACGACTTCAGGGTAACGAGCAAAAATTTCAAGTTGATGTCAATTGAAATGATTTGAATTCATATGCATGAAAAAGGTGCAGTTTTGGTTATAATTTGTTTAAATCTCCTCTACGCAAACAGTGGCCCAGTCTGGACAAAACGCAAAAAAATAAAATAGCCGTTAACATCACCCATTCGGGGTAAAAATAGACTACTATACTTTATTTAAATGTACAAAGCTGGTTTTCCATGAGCGCGTTAGCGAATGCTCTACAGATCGTTTACAACTAATTTTGAAACTAGTGGCTTTTGAAATAAATTGTCCACATTGTGCACATAGTTGAATGCAATTTCTTATCATGTAATATATTTTTGCTATTCAACAATATTTTTTAAAGCTGTCGATATTGTTTCATCTGATCCGTGAATGCAGAATTTTTCCGGATAATCATCTCGAACTTTATGAGACTTCTTCGAAATTTCTCCATAAGATTGGCCAACGATATCATTTGACCAACATACATATTTGTTTTGCAACAGCAAGGAATTCTCATTTGTATTTCCATTTGTAGATAGTAACCGGGCCATTTTACTGCAAAAGCGGCTCTCATTTCCGTTTTTGTTTACCGCACCTTTGGAATTTTCCTTCCTGTTGTTTTGCTGTCTTCCGTAGATAACTATTTCGATGACTCAGTTAATTATTGTTTAATCCCTGATCCATATATTGGTATCAAAGTAATATGTCTATAAGTCTGAGGCTAATTCAATGGTGTGACATAAATGCATTCGAGATCAATTTCCTCAGGTGTCTTTATAGAAAAGTTCGTTTTTAGTTAATAATCCAAATAAAGTACTTTCTATTTCTATTACAACCTATTAATATTATGATATGCTTATCTTTTCTAGGTCTCACTCAAAGTGTGAAGTAAAAATTTTTGAACATCGTTTATTTCATTACGATTCGGCGAGACAACAGCGCCATCATCAGATTTAAAATTTTACACAAACTCATGATTGGTAAAAATCAACTATCTATTTAAATCTACCAACCTATTAATATTGGATGATGATAATGACCTATGATGTTTTAACCAAAGCTGAGTTTCAGCTTCGTTATTTAGTAAAATAAACCAAGTTTCCTACAAAAAACTAGTAAAAACCTAGGCCGAAACATACGCATATAAGTACTTATACTAATGTAAATAATAACTTGATTGATAAATGAATTAAAACAATTCGTCTAAAGAACTGTGCATTACTGTTTATTGCACATACTGAGCATATATTGAGTTTATTGCATATACTGAGCTGCAAGAAGCATTTATTGAAAATATTGCTTGTTCTGAAAACATAAATTTTATACTTACTTAACCAGGATCATAACACCCGCACGGGAAACATTTTGTATCCAACACACCGACTAACACTGTCTGAAAAGAGTCCGTACTATATGGGTATAAAATTCTTTAATAAACTAGAAAACAACATTAAAAAAGTA
>NW_026018814.1:5167610-5183911 GCF_020466585.1 Dendroctonus ponderosae
TGATTAGTCAGGACAATCAAATTTGGGAAGAGACTAGAATTCTTTGTTTTTTTTGTTTTATGTGGCTACAATTATAAAAATAATTCAATAGTACAATTTCCTTCGAGAAATTTTTCCAGCTTGGGTACCGAACAAATATAGCGGAAAAAGTGGTTTATGCTGTTTGTCGTGAAAAGTAACAGGTGAAGATCTAATTTTAATTTTCCCAAGTCAGAACTCTACGGGTTTTTAAACTGTTCATTCTCCCACATGTCATTGGTAGGATCGCTCATTTCATGTACTTCATCCATTAGTGCTTCAAAGAGCATATGTGTATCGCAAAATTACGTCAAATAATCAGCAATAATCCCATAATCTATAATTTCCGCTTGCTGAACAATATTGTTAATGCCATTTTGGAGTTATTGTCTTATAAATTAATATCTCCGTATGTGCCTCTAACTAAACACTATCCAAAACGTGCCACATGAATATTACATCGCCCATTTAGAACTAATCCAGAGTATGCGTGTCTATTGCGATAACATGACTGGCTGATTAGATTATGGAAATTATATACCGCATAAAAATAGTTGTCACATAACAGTCAACGTTTTAATCCTATTATCAATTAGTTTAGCGAATTATATTTATTATCCATTCTGAATTAATTAAGTAGGTGAATTAAATTATCCGAAAAGATAYATGTATAGTATTATGAAAAGTATCACATAATCTAGGATCTAATTGATCGATATAGGTACTACATAAAAGTGAATAGTTATGGTCGTTAAAWTGGGAATCTGAATTTAACTGGAATGGAGTCGATTTYAGGAGTTAAGTTTGAAATAAGAAATACAGTGTGTTTCACTCAAAAGAATAAAAATGTCCCTGTTATTATTTAWACACATACTGTTAATTTATCAGTGCTTACACCATCACATTCCAGTAATATTATGTTAAAAAATGAAAACATTTGAAGATCCATTGTAATTGATTTAYTTGCTTAAAACCCTTCAGACACTTTTCACAAGAAGGCCATATCGAGTTTTGTCCGGGTCCGGAGCAATATTTTCAGCTTCGAGCAGAAGTTGATTGATCTGGCACAGATTACTACCAGAACAGATGTGAAAGAGAGGCGATTTGGCGATACGTAGTTCTCTTGCAGAACACGGAACAACCGTATCAATGTATTTTTCTATTTGGGCGCTGACACGAAAGAAAAAGTAGTCACGCCAATAACTTTTGCCACGCTCACTACTATTGAATTTTTAAAACGATTGAAGTGAATAAAACGCATCAGCTTGGTTGAGGACAACTTAATATGTAATACAAGTAAACATTTTACATTACATCAATCAAATAGTCAATAGCCAAACGCCACTTAAAAAACTAACTTCTTCTCTAAAAAGATTAATCTCATAATTCAGATAGAATTTGGACAATATTTTTATTAACAATTTAAAGCATCGCGATTGCAAGCGACCTACTAAAAAGTGCACTGTGTCTAAATAACAATTTTTCTCCTGCTGATCAGTAAACGCCAATTGATGACATTACAACAATAATAATAAAATCGGCGAACAATCGAATTACAAAAATAACACAGCGTAGCAAATAATAATTATTCGACATGACGATGCTCACCCGAGACATTTATCTATATGGGTGTTCCATTGTTTCGGATGAATTTGCCGCAATTAACTTCTTAAATAAGGACTGTTCTCCGCGTTTACCAAAAACGAAAAATATAACAAAAGCAGCTTTCTGTTCTTTCGGTGTGTTCTCATCAAACAAGTGGTCGGACTGTTTAAGGTACCATTAAATAAAGGATACCTGATTGTTATCACCTGTCACGTTGTTCGGCTTGGGGCGAAACAGGTATCTAATTGGTGAATACTCGCTCTTTTATCAACTGAAGTAATTAGATGTGGTGGGAAGTTTATTGCTTGACGCACACTACATATTAGGCGCCAGAGTCCATGGTTGAACTTCAGCAATGTGCCGGTGTTTTTGTGAAAATCATCTATTAACTAATTTTGATTGCAGTGTCGTTAATTATCGGTATTAATTGGATTCGCTCCAGAAAGCCAACAGAACATTAACAAGTTTATGTTTAGCTCTTCAGCTAAATACAATTAAATATGGTTCTCGGCCTTTTATGAGCGTTTTATAGATGGCAACTACTAATTAGCTTAAAATTAAATAAACTGCACTGTCCAAACAGCAACAAAAGCAGTTCAAACCTAAAATTATTTTACGAAAATACACTTTGATTTTGAATAGAAGGGTATTGTCTCGACTTTCTTATGCAAAATTTAATTTAATTGCAGCTATAAATTGCTTCTTGCCGTTTAAAGAGTAGTTCTAACACTTCAAATAAGTACAATTTAACAATAAAATATTCGTTCACATCAAGTTATGTTGATTTAAAATGTTCGACATCAAACCACGAAAATGTATCAGGAATGGGGAAATAAAAGAAATTCGACTAACTCTTAAAAAATATATTAGGAGAAAAAGCATATTTTTTATTTTTATGTATTTAGCGTAAACATCGTTAAAGCATCAGGTATAAGTGAGACTATTTTAAATTTGGCTTGTTCTAGACTTTGAATTATCTCACATTTTCAGCTGTAAATTGCAAATATTGTTTTTCACCTTTTGGGCCAATACTTGAAACTAGTTCAGCGAGATTGGTCAATATGTAACGTTTAATGCAATAAATTGCTAATTTTGTTAATGGGGGATTAATGTGGGAGAATCTGAGCAGAGAGTTGAAGCATATTTTTTGGTACAATACGTTAGATTAGTGGAAATAATATGTTGCGTTAAATGAATCAATTTGAGCTTTTCCAGCGTTGTTCTACAAAGTTTAAGAGCGAGGTGATTTTTGAAGCTTAACGTAAAACTGCATCATTTGATAGAGAGAGAAGAATCATTTAGTTTAGAATTATTCTTTCTACCATCTTGATATCTTGCAGCTTCTTACACACCTACGATCAACTTCCTTTCCTAGAATCCAAAATGAACATTTCCTCTTCGAGAATTCAATCAATAACAATATGTTTTTATGACAAGGGCGTCATATTAATATAAAATTAATGAAAAAATCTCATATTTTATTCAAAAAGATCTTTCTGCCCGAAAATGTAAGCCTAAAAAATAATAATTTGTCGGCTGTAATTCGAAGCAGTCTTGAAGGTAAATAAATATTAAAACATAAACATATTTAAAATTTTATTAACTGACAGAGGTTCTGGGAAAAAGATTAATGAGTAAAATCATAAGCTCTATGTCATTTACAATTATCGCAATTAAAGAAGGATAAATAATAAATTATTCTGTTAATAAAATAAGTATATTTTTATGAATTTTGCAACTTTTTTATCATGAGTTTTCGACAAAAATAAACAAAGTCATCACGCGCATAAGTTATTTAATGCAACATAATCTTTATCAAAGTGTTCTAGTCAAAAATAAAAAAATCGAACAAAGGCTTTGAAAATTTAACAATATTATCATGGCACAATGGATTCAAATCAGTCGCTGTGGCAAAACAAAATAGGTATTTATACTCTTTAATCATACTGTTCTTTTCGTTCTGTTATTATCAACTTATTACTTACATTATTTGAAATAGCTTAAAATATTCTTCAATAGCTTCAAAACAATAGTCTTAATTAATTGCCCTGACATTCCTGGACAATCCAATCTAGATCATATCGACATTAATTAACTCACGAAAAGTTATTAAGTTCAAAAATACATAAATTCGACCATACAGTAGATAAATATTAATAGATAGTAATAAGGCATGACGATACAAATAACGCCTCGAAATTAATATTCCTGGGCAATAACTCAACCGAAAATAGCAACATCATCAATCAAAAATATCGATTCGATGAATAGTTCCTCACGAGAATTAGGAATTGGCTCGGAGCACCAATTTTATATTAAAGTTTCAGTTCTTTAGAAGTTCTGCGCTATCGACTAATCTTAAAGGATATATGATATATTTTACTTCCGCTCGAATTGTCAGGAAATAATAAATATGACCGTTTGGAACGGGGCGAAGAAATGAGTGTTTGTCTTGTAATACAGGATCATAAGAGATTAATGCCCCGGCTTTTATTTGATCCTTTATCGATATTTACTTGAGTGCAATAAAATTAGGAATATTAAGAATTTCCAGTTTGAAAAATAACCCACTTCAGAAGCAAGTATGGGTGAAAAGTGAGCTAAATTTATATAAGCAGGTTCTAGTGCTAAGTTCAAAACCAACAGTTAAACTGAATGCTGAAATGCAGATTACATTTCATGCGCTTTCCGTAAAGACAAATTTCCGACTAGCGACTAATTACCTTACGTAAATTACAATTAGTGTTGTACGAATCTAATTAGAAATAGAAAAGTTGCACACCATGTCGTGTGTCGCAGAGTGTATAATTTCAGGCGAACGAACGTGCAGACGTAAAGTTACTATTGTTCACTTAATTCTGCTATTGCGATATTATTAAAAAAAACTGGTTCTCAAGATTAACCGTATTTCGGTTCTACCTTTCTGAAATACTCTAGTACTGGTATATGTGCAATCATGTTCTATTTTCATTATTTATTATTTTATTGTGAAGAGATATACAGTAGACTTTTTGAACTGACTTGAACATTCTTGAACTTTACATATACAAGTTTACTGAAATCAAGATAATTCACTCCATATATTTGATGAGTTTGTTTTATTAATGTCGCGCCAGAACCTTTTTACGCATTTCTTTAACAACTTTTCTAATACTGCTTTTACTATCTTATTAGTTTTCTTGATTTAATTTGAGTACATTTTTTAATTCACATTTCTAATTTAGTATAATACAAATTTTAAAGTAACTGTTTTCTCGATGTGTATCTAATCAAAGTCCTATGTCTAATATCAAATCACTTTTCATATTTTCGTGACGGGAATAAATCCGATTACAGTTCTTTCGCGGGTTAAATTGTCAATTTATTGAAGATTCCTATTCAATCTACCATTATACAGTCGACTATTCAAATTTAACATGGTAATTAAAATTGTTTGTAGACAAATTAGTTGTCCTGAAATAAGTAAACTGAAATGTACGCAACTGGTGAATTATCCAGAAGCTTGCATTTATGGCTAAATCAAGACATTCAATAAAGTTATCTTCATTAATAAACACTAGTGGGTATAGATCATAGATGTAGCAATTATACCTTCTACAAAGTATTTCAAATATATCAATATAACATATAAAGTTATTCAACTGATTATTTTTTTACTGTTTTTACATAACTTTTTAATCAAAAAAAGACATGAAGAAAGGTCATGTTTTTATACATTCGTTGAAGCAATAGTTCCCTGGAAAAAAAGTTTTTTTTTCATTTTTTGTTACTAGGGTGCCTATAAGGAGTTACTGATCAACCAATTAATTTAAATTTTATAATTGTGTGCCTTTCTCCTGGCGACCGGTTCTAAAAGAAACATTATCCTCGGCTCACTTGCTTTTGCTGTCTTCTACATGCAGTTTTGTTCATATAATAATGTGTAATGATGTCAAATTATTATCAGCACAATGAGGCAGAAAAACAAAAAAAAATGTGAGTATAAGTAAACTTAATTTAAAATTAGAATTTACCATTACAAACTAATGATATGATGAGAAGCAAATACTGGTTATATACACCAGGGTGACTGACGGAAAACAAGGAGAGTTATTTTCCTTAATTTGTAAGAAAGTAAGTTCAAACCCCAAAGTTTTACACTTATATTTTAATAAACTAATGGCCGTCAATACTCAGGAGTAATATCGCAAGGGCTCAACATTTTCCGATAATTTTTGCGAAATTTAATGTATAATTCCACCAGCTCCAGCAACGGATGGCGCATGGCATAATAACTTTGACCAAAGTAATTTCGTTAATTTTTATATATGATTGATATTTAAGTGTATTGATCTACTGTAACTTGAAACCAATTTCCTTGCGCAGACGACTTCGTACTTTATATGTAATTGATACTAATTTAACTGTAACTAATAAATTCAAATATGTTTATGTGTGAAATTTCCAGTCACATTTTTAGAATCAAGTATCAAGTTGCAGAATGTTAAAATTTGAAAATATTTTTTTTGTTGATATTACGACCACTAACCAAACAACATATGTACGCTGCCCGTAATTATTGAAATTTCTTAACGATTAAAGTTCAAGTGCCCGCCCCTGTGTTAAATCGTGAGTCGTGTACCTGTGCCCATAATCAAGACAGAATTAAATACCAACATATCTTGATAATAGCCATAACGAAGTAAATTGATTTCGGTAAAAGCGCAAAGATAAGAATTATGGACGGGCAAAATGAAATTGTGTCAACTTTTCAGATGATAAGTGGAAGGTGGAATAAATGAGAATATTTTTAATAGAATCATATTGTCTGGTGGCATTTTGTGCTTTTCAAGAAGTGGGCCAAGTAAATATAGACTTAACTATTTACATAGTTTTTATATTTGTTATACATATATTCACATAAAGGCATTTATTTTTAACAGTCTACGAGTAGTAGTTTTGTAGTGAATATATGTAACCTATTAGCAAATATTGTTATTTGTTATTAGCTAAATCTGTTAGAGGTGACTGTTACTCCCAGTTTGTTAAAAAAATATACTATTCTAACGCAGTACTCGCGACTAGTGAGGTAAAGCCATTACATAGGTATTCACAAAATCATCTCAAACCCAATAATGGTCAAGGACCACAGGAGCAAGCATTTTAATTACCTCACTAACACTCAACAAAAAAGAAATGACAAACCATATAGAATAATATATTATTAATACTTGTAAAAGAGTTTCACACTTTACTTACACAGCTAGCTTGAATATTAAGAAGCAATTAAGAACCCTGTCACCTAAAATAAAATTTCTAATTTACTTATAACTCAATGTGCTCACCAAATTAGTATATACCCCTTGGAAAAAATGAAATATGCTGAACATTTAAAAACAACTATTAGATTAATTTAATGAGACTGGGACAAATGATCAAAACAGATTTATAATGGATTATGCAAATTTCCCGCTGATAAAATAAAATATGTCTTTTTTATTCAGATAACTTGTCACCGTTTCTAATTTATTTTTTATTTTGTAGATGCAAGTGTCTCGTTCAAATTTCTCAGTTCAAAACCCAGTAAAAACAAATTTTTAAATAAGTTAAATAAATTATTACTTTTTGGGCCCTACGATATTCCAAACTAGCTAAATAGTGCAAAAAAACGGGAATGTTGATAAAATAAGGTGCCATTTTCACACACAAGAATGGATTGTAACCGGTAAATGATACTTTTCCTCTACGATTTATTGGGTCTCTTGGAACGCCCGTCGATAGGCAATTAAGTTAACGCCAAACCGTTGCAGATATAACTACAACTAGATTAACAACAATCAAGTGCACATAATGGGGATTACGATAAGCTTAAGACCTTGCTAACAGGAAGATTTAATTCAATACTGAAGATTATCGCTTCTACACATTTCTGTTCATTGAATGTCAATTGTAATTTTTATACGAGTTAATTAATAGGTGAGCACAGCATTTTTTTATTTTACTGCTTAAATAACGTCGATATAGTATATCCTTTCAAAATTATTGATGCTTGCTTAGCTAGCCATTATAATATTATTTTTCAGGGACAAAATAATTACATTGTTACCTAATAATAACTAGCTTATAATAATAACTATGAAATGTAATTTTGCTGTTAGGAAAATAAAGAAAAATACATCCTAAATCTATGTAGAGTAGAAAGAGTTGGTTCATAAAAACTTTAGAACAATACAAAATTACTAAAATACTGCCATTTTTATTCCATAAGAAAATGTTTGATGTACCCCGAAAAAACATACCTCGGCGAACCTTTACTCCCTAAATTTTATATAACCAAAATTTGGCGAATTTAATTTGAGATCTAGTTTCAGCAGCTCAAAACCATTTAGTTGACACGATTTTTGGAAGAAAAGTTCCATGCCTTCAGATAAAACGAGTAAAACTGAAAACGCAGTTAAATATTATCCTAAGACTTTTTTCTGGCTGAAAATTCGAGGTCGAGTAAAGCGTGGGGGGTATTTAATAATTGAATTGAATACAAAATGACACTTTTTTCGCAGTACGGTTTTTCGTATCCCATTCGCTCCTGTATAACTCAGAAATATAAGTATTACTAGGTGCAAAAATAAGAGTAAGATATCTAAATTACCTAAAAATATGTTACGTTTTTCAAATATTAGCTCAATAATCCCAATAAATTTATTAAGAGTTGATACTTATATCTCATGTGAATTTATTGTAGGTTGAAAATCACAACTTCAGTGGAACATAAGCAATCCACTTCCATAAAACTCCATGGTTATCAATATTCAATTTATCTATTTGCTACTTCCATGCCTAGTTATTCAATATCTACGAAAACAATGTTCCTTATCAGTTCACCGCAAAATTAATTGAACATTCTCAACATTAGAACTAATCTAATAATCAGTTGTGAAATATCTCGACTTTGTTCGTTATTTATCTAATCCCGAATCGAGCAACCAGAGCCAATAGAACGAGCAGCTTAATTAAAACTTAATTCTGTTAATACGTTCCGACGCTTTGTCTTCAGGTCGGGTCGCCCTTATGTACACCCGCTCAACTAAATTAACGTTTCACCCCTGAGATTTTCCCAACTATGATTATTAAAGGAAACAATGTTTAGTAACAGTTCAACGTTTAACTGGAGATATCAAATTGTTCAAATGCCCTTGCTTAATTGAATTTGTTGTCCCACAGCCTAATTTGAGTGTTCTGTTTCCTTAACTGCTTAATAAACACTAAATGAGAACATAATTTTACATAATCGGTACTCAGACTGATACTTAATGTATCTTAGATAGATGGAATATGTTAAGTCGGCCATGAGAAGGCTCAAAAATGATTGAATTTTGAAATTTAAATCAATTTTTTTCGAACACCAGTTGCTGACCTATGCCAGATATTCAATTCAAACACGAAAAACTAACAAAGGAAAGTGACATATTTTAAATTTTGTACAATTTACCTACATATTAAATTTAATTAAATTGAAAAGAATGTCAATTGCATAAACCTTTTAAATTAGTAGGTATCACTAACGAGCGTCACATTTTTCTATCGTATAGATTTATATGAGATAAATTAATGGCGACAACAGATTGTTCCTCTTCGGATTATTTGATCTCAGTCTCAGAAGCCTTTGGAAAGTTAAAAGCAGCTTAACCGTAAGTATTCGCCATACTTTTGAGTCCAGTAACAAAAGCATCATTCATAATAACTTTAATGTTAATGATGTGTTAAATTACTATAAAATTATCAAACCAACGAAAGCTTCGAATTTTCATTTTTCCTTAAAATCTCAATTCAGTTTATTATGTGCTGTTACAAAACCAAAAGATGGAGTAAACTTTTAAATTAGTTTGAAAAACTAAAATTTTAAACGTTAAAAACTTAAATAATTAATTGGAATGCTGCTCTAGATGAAATAAAACGTGGCTCTTCGATTAGCTCACATATTAGTAGAAGCAAATCTAGTCCAACTAAAGTCATTGTTTGTAAGCTTGAGCCATTAAATAAACAGACAATTAAATAGTCCGACTCGAAGATGTTTACGCATTAAAAAATGATTTAATTAAAAAATCTTGTTCATTCGAAATTAAAACCGTCCGATGGCATCGTTAGTATTCAATTATTGAAATAGTTCAAGTAATGGGTGGCTGGCTCTAAATGGGTGGCAATTAATCAAACTGGGAGCATATTTGTTGAGTCTAACCATTAAGACAATTATAATAACTGCAGAATGTGATGCGTATTCGAAGAAAGATAAACTAAATGTCTGTTCTGTTACCTGGAATTCCCGGTCGTTCGACTGAAACAGGTGTTAGTGGTGACTTATCTAAGATCTCTTCTAGGGTAGTCACAGTATAACATACTAATATATCAAAGAATGTTGGTATTTTCCAGTAGTCCGATACAAATGCTATTGATGGTAATCAAGTTTCATATGGTAAACAGCATTAAGTATTTAAACTAATCACTCTTTCGAATAAAGGTCTGTTAAGCAATGGATTTGTTCAGTAAACAGATAACTTTGAATAGTAAATGGAAACCTCGAAAACTGGCAAAATGCGTATAATGTATTAAACTCAATAGTTTTTCCAATATTGCTCGAAAGGTAAATTTCCGTTAGTCACTTTCTTTGAAAATAATTTGGGCACATTTGCAAACCAATATACTTAGAGCTAATTTATTAACTTCGTGGTGGCCGTAGTTCTGAATTATAAAACTATTATTATTTACACATACTCCTGCGAAATGGATTATTTATACAATTAATTGTCTCATTTTAGTATTTTTTTGTAGTATACGTAAGGTAGTCCTGTCGAGATGTATTTGGTTTCACCGGAAAATTTTAACTGTATTCTATTCCCCGATATTCCGATAGGTTCATTATTTATGAAAACGCTCTCCAAAATTGCGAAGAGATGCGAGTATTTAAGGGAAACGATACCCTGAAAGTTTTCGGCTCCGTAAATATTTGTTCGAGTTTGTAAAATACTTTTGAAAACATATAGTGTAATTCGAACCTTTACAAAACACGAGCAGCAACGAGAAGCAGGTCATCAATTTTTGCGTCTGGTTGAAAAGAATTTTACTAGATTTGGGTGAAAGAACAATGAGCACAAACATTTTTCTGACGATGCAAGCTACTCGTGATTGCTCACGAAGAGTTACAATTGCAAGTATCAAACATATAGTTATTCGAAAAACCAGAAGGTTGCCCACTAATTAACTGCAAAAATCCTAAATGGGATTAAAAATCGTCTTGAGTATTTCTAAATAAAAAAAATTCACAAATAACGGCTTTTTTGCTGTAACATGTAAAAGTGATGTATTAACATGGAATGCCCTTAGCTTAATTGCAGGCCGTTAAAGCCTAGTAGGTTCGCAGGTTTCGTATACGTTTGTGAATATATTGATTAGCTGATTTACACGCAAAAACCTTATGTAAGCATAAAGTCATTTTGTAAGAATAATTGCATGAAAGCTTTTTACAATCTCATCACTTTGCGTTTTTAATAATGACCGACTAATATTCCCAAGGAAAAAAATTGTGTAGTTCTCATTGCGAATAAAGTTGAGAACTTGCGGTGCCATTAATCCGGTAATAATCACAATAATTATAAATCTTCATACATTTTATGGCGATTGGTGAGTAAAGTGCCGATCGATAAACATACCATCGAATACGTATTGAAAGAATTTAATGGCGCTTTATAAGTTACTACATAAATTTATGGCCCACCTACGCTAATTGCTCAAGCCACGAAAGTCTTAAGAAAACCCACTTTACGTTTGGCTCGGATTTTGGGGAAAGGAATTAGTATTATCAGGCTTGAAAATGGTTAAATAATGGACTTTTTTCGAGTTTTCCACATGGAGAAAGTGCGTTTGCACTGCTAACATATGTACTTGTAAAATATAATATGTAAATATCTGCGACTTAAATTTGACCAATTAAATAGGAATATTTCAAGGATAAAATAGCGATTTAACGAAAAAAGTATGCCGAGTTGCTGCATTTTCGTACGAGTTCCATTTTAGTCAAAAAAAGGCGTTGTGTTTTTACAACTCCCAGAGCTATGAAGAGTCGCATCCAGGTAGGAATGTTAAAGCCATATATCTGAGAGGTTGGCCACAAATTGCGAAAACATTCTTTTAAAAAAAAGTAATTTAAAAGATATAGGCGGTGGGTGTATGCGAAGGGGTGTAATAAAAAGGTATTTAAAATTTTAGCAAAAATATCCGACTTTATTAACTTCCTTTGCTCTAAACCGACCTTCAGCTCACACGAACATTCATTTCAGAAATCAGAAAAAACCAGAATTATTTATTTGGTAATTAAATTGTGTCAAATAATATTTATTTTTTGAAAACAACATCACTTAGTTGCTTTATCCGCGCATTTATTCAATAAATTTTACTAGACATTGCCTCAAGAGACGGATAGGTCATGAATTTGAGAGCGTTCTGCCAATATTCAGCACTACATCCTCCTCGGGGATATTTTAGCAAGCTTTTCTTGTCGTACGTAATTAATTTTATGTAAATATTAGGTTATTATCAAAAAGCGTTGGCAAACCTTCTGCAAAGCTCGCCTGAAGGGCAGCCATAAAACCGGCAACTGGAATAATGATTTTATTCCCATATTAAAGTTATGAACGTTTTCCAATCAAGTTTCGGTTCATTATGTAATTTTAATTGAAAATATATGACGTTGTTGATATGTTGTTTCAAAACCGTCTTGTATCGCAAAATTTGGTCATCCTCTTTCCAGAATATTGTTTTTATGAGCTGATTTTAACAGGCAATCCATTTTTTGCGGACTTAATCTCATATAAATAGTCGGTTATCAGGCGAAACCGTTAGCAGACCTTCTGCAAAAACTAGCCTGAAGCGTAACCATTTAGGAAAAATTGCCCACCGTAATAATGGTGGTTTTATTCCTATAATTAATGGGCTGTCACTTATAACCTATCTTTATACCATAAACAGAACACTACTAACAGACAATTATTGGAGAAATATAACAGAAATATTTGGAGAGTAGATTATGTGGAGTACATATTTGGATATAAAAATTCAGAAAAACAGTAAAAATCTAAGGTGGCAAACTGGATATATTTATTAAAAATATACAATCTAGACCTGATGCCTACAATAAAAATAATGCTATTACGTTGCCAATTTTGAAATATAGCCAATATTGAAACAAAGTGTTCAGCTACAAAATTGTGCCACTGAAAAGGTTATTACAAAACCCATCAGCAAATTTTTCTAACTAAAAACTAACGTAGTTTTAAAGCATCCAAAAATAAGCATTTGGGACAGGTAGATGGTCCTAAGCCAGTAAATAAATCTTCAAAAAAATTAAAAACCACAAAGAAAGGAGAAATAATACGGAGTTTAGAGAATGCTTAACCAAGCTCTTATATTTTAATATACCTCGTGTACTATTTTACTTGCTGCAAACTTATTATATTCAATCTTGCTCTACGCTTAAGTTGAAGTTGATACTGCAAATGCATTTATTTGGAAATGGGTTAGATCAGATGATTTATCTACTTAGCTATTTGAACCATGTTTAGGTACGACGCTATTATTCGTATTGTCCCTTTAAACAAGGATAACTATGAGAAAAGAAAGGTGTGTATACTTAAGAGCCGAAAATAAAAAGAAAACATCAATTTTTAACCGATAATTATATGGTACAGCTACAGGAAATAGTAGTGCTGATGTATTATCACGAAGAACTTTTTTTATAATTTGTCCTTGATACATCGTCAAGAAAAATGATAATACACAACTGAATCACCTCCATTGGAATAATGAAATGTATTGAAAAACAATGTGAAATACATTTTTACACAGTTTTCAAAATTATCCGGCTATACAATAATGACTACGTCACTGGCTTCTTTCACAGAACTCAGGCGCCTTCGGAAATACGAGATTCCTCGGTAATGGCGCATTCTGCAATGTTAGCGCCGTTTTTATTTGCCTCAAATAATTAATGATTGCCGTGTAACTACATAAATACATAGTCAGGATAACAGTGGGTCCGCCCATATACGCCTCTTGTCCTTTACCGCTTAATGTCGATACATGGAGTAGGTTTTTATGTGAAGTAATTTTGTCACCATTAATCCTCTTTCTAACCCTTTTAATTARAGCCCGTGTTTGTCATGAGTTATAGTCTCTAAACTAAATTATGACGGGAATATTTTAATGGATATATTATAACGCTGTTGAGTTTCAMTTTCGAGGCCTTTGAAGTGAATAATCACTTTAAARTAGAATTATMTWGTATTATATATTAGTTGTATGTTTTGACTGTATACAAACCGCACATTTTATRAGTCGCAKAYAAAGCWATTAGCYAGMGATTACTTTCACAAARTGTACGTTTGGAATTCACTTTAAAGCCAACCGYATATTCAGAGTGTTTGGAGTTGAACTCACCACTACACAATTTAATGCAATAGACAAACATWGCAGATAAAAACTGAGACGCTAAAACAAAGGAAGACTTTCCTACGAAAATAAAGTATGATTTTGAGATTTCACGAATATTTYCGTTAACCCCAAAGCCAATATTCCACCTAGTTTACATATGTATGGCCTGCKAAAGAACTCTCTAGAGACTTCATTTATATTTCTATATTGACGCCAATCAAATTACCTAGGTGTAGTCTGCCTTAACTCCCTTCAATCTATTCATTCATTTTTCATCATCATTTAAATTTAAATAAATATATTTATTTTAATTGCTTATGTTTTTTAAGTTTAATTKATYAAGTACCAATAACTAGCACAAATTATCAATTCAGTTTTTAAATGCACTTAAAGCAACGTTTCAGTTCTTTTATACAAATAAAGCGAGAACATACGTACTGCAGTACTGCAAAACGCAAACATGCAAATTTGCAAGTCCATAGAAATGAATACAAGAATTAAGGTATGTTTCATCAGGCTGTATTTTCATAGTAGTCATTTAATACATTTTCATAATGTGAAGTAAAGATCGTAAGTTTTCTTTTCGAATGCTTAAGTATTCCAGTAGCCGACCAAACGAAACTTATTGACAAATTTAAATGTGGATTTTCAACTGTTAACATATTCTACAAATTTTMGCAAAAAATGTTTTCAATAATGTTCTTGTACTCTCGAAGTGAGGRCCTCTCAGATTGGCAAAAATGCTTTATTTTTAAACTCTTTTACTGTTATCAGACTATGAAGGCTTTCACGAATAGTATGTATCTTTTACTGTTTTCCATACGTTTCCCTTCTCAAAAATGCCCCAATAGCCCTTGAAAGGAATGACGCCAATTTTGAATCACTCTGTATATATTGTCAATGCTTCATGTTCCAGATTTATGTTTGTGATATACTGAACAAGGAAATTATTTAAATAACAAAAAATTCTAGAGCATTACATTTAAGCAAAAGCAATCAATTGACAAAATTTAAACTCCGATTAATTATTTTTTTCCCCATATATGTATAGTATGATAGGAAATAATTAATATGGAAATGATAATTGACCTGTTTCTCATTCTTCACCTTACCTTTTCCCTTGCAAAATAATTGTATTTTTCAAATATAAATTAGTCAAAGTCAAAGTTACGATGCAGCCATCAAGGAGGTGGAAATCAACAGAGACAAAAAGATATTGAGCAAACCTGACCATCTGTACAACGTACTAAGACTCTTGCTAGTTAACCTACTTACTTCTTATAATTCTACATTGCGGAAATGTATGATGAGCTGAGCGCAGATAAAGCAAAAGTTATATCGGCGAACGAAGTTGCCAATATATGCTCTACCAAGTCCATTTATTGTACGTTTTATATTCCATTTTAACATCAATATTTACCTTATTTATTTAAGTTTTTGTGGTCACTTTGCTTTAAATGTGGGAGCAAAAAACGTATAATCCACGCCACTGTCAACGGCCCATTACCATAGCTTAACCCCAAATCGAAACAAACAACCCGTTCACGACAGATTCGATGTCGGAAACTTTATATTCTTTCGATTTTCCTCGAATTCTACGATATAATTCTTTTGAGACGGCGCTTGAAAGCTTTCGTGCTGACTGTAATTATTTTGTGAAAAATGACCGAAGGTCAGAAAAAGTCGATCACCACTTAAGACCAAAAATAAAAAACATATGGCAAGTTGCAACTATTTGTTCGGAAAGACGGAATATTTATTTTCTACTAAGGAAGTAATTGACCAACTGGAACCTTTTGACAAAAGATAGAGGAAAGAAACTCTTCTCTGTAAGATGGAGGGAAGAAAAAAGGGCGCGGCCAGAAGGAGAACATAGAAAAACTAGTTTTTACAAACAATTTAAGTATATACTTTCCTGACTGATTCCAAATCAAAATTAATTCCTGGGTTTCAGTCATTCATTGTCTTTATTTATCAATTAAAATAATTTTGGTGGTAAAAAGGTTAAATAGTTTAAAAAGGTTAAAACATAACATAGAATATTAACTAACACACGGTATATTGAAGAATTTTTCAAACCAAAAATAATATTCTCAGAATTCAAAGAAAAATAGCTGAAAGTAAAAGAAATCAATATAAACAATATTTTATTCGCTTTGTGTCCAGAATGGACAAAATTAATACTTCAAATGTATGCCAAGGCTTAAAGCAGCAACAAC
>NW_026018814.1:5184194-5234589 GCF_020466585.1 Dendroctonus ponderosae
CAACTGCAACAAATTGTAGTATTCATTCTCTATTCATAAGCCGTACCTCTAAGACTTGATTTGTAGAACTTGCGAATAAATCGTTTTTAAAAAACATATTTTCAAAACGATATATATGCCCCTGCAACGATGAGCGTCATATATTTAAAGGTATTTTACCTTCGATCGTTTCAAAAAACGGTAGCGACTCTAGGGTCATATCAAAAACTTTAGTAGTGCCGAAAAAACAGCAACTTGAAAGTCGTGCTGAAAAGTATGTCGTGGAATTTATTTGTTGCTCGCTTGTGAACGTACAGGTAAGTGATGAAGGTAAAGCGAAAACGCTTAAAAATGCCGCACCGGCTGCTTGTCACACACAAATATGTCTTCGGAGGCGGTATGCAACAGCATCTGGTACATGCAAACATGATTTGCATTAGTTTGAGAACCGAAAGCGTCGATTTCTCGGACTAACGCATCGAAAGAATCGGCTTTAATAGAAGTAACATATTTGATTTACTAATCTGCCGCTGACTACTGGTGAAAGACCGTTTGAACGTGAGCTCAGTCAACATTATAATTGGCCGGCGCGGAATGAAATTGCACTTGTTCTCACGACCCTCGAAACATAAATATTGGTCTATATAATTCAGGCTAAACGCGATTTTTCATTACTTCTAATAACTTAACTAGCACAGTAACAGCACACATTTTCATGCTCAATGTAGTGCTCTTCGGGTGGTGGCCAAAATGGAAAATATGTCTATTCTAATATTAATGTAAAAACTGGAGTACATTTCGGAAAATACCATTAAATTTTTTTTTAAATTAACCATTAAAATAAGTTTATTAAGTAGTTGTAATAGAAAACATCTGTATTCATATCGACTTCTGGAATTTTACGAGGTCCGAGTGTATGATTATTTACTCGTCTGTGGTGAGGGTTCAGTTCAGAGGTTTAATTTGAAAATTTGAGACGAGCATTTGCATTTTGAAAAGAACTAGAAACTGCAATGTATTATGTCGTCGAAAAGGCAAACGAGATGAGAATCATGCTCAACCAGTAGTTTCTAACTTCATGTGATCAAGTCATTTTCAAATAGAATCCGCATATGGTTCGATTTTTTCAACTTAAAATTCTACTATTAACCGCATTCACTGAATGAAAGCATTAGTGGGAGTTACAAAGAAACTCAGTTGCTAGTACAAGAATTTAGTTGGTTGTACCGTTTTGTACCGTACTTGAATCGAGCACACATCATAAGCTAAAAATGATACTTATTGTAAACGAGCAAAGTTGGGAATGCCTTTAGATCCTTAACCACTACTTTACCTTTGTTACTAATAAACATTCTTACAGCTCGAATCCCGCTAGTTATTAAACAAGTTCAACCCCGAACAACTCAGAGAATCAGGGGTTTTTCATTTCAATTTACAACAGGCGATTGATTTTAAATTAAAATGATGGACGCTCCCAAACAGTCCAAAATATCAAACGGTCTAATGTAATGACAAACGATTTGACTAATGTGTTTAGTTTCAAAGCGAATTAAAACTGAACATTTTGCGAGACGCCTTTTTGAGCAAACAACTGTCGGTTTTGAGCTTCTCCTAAAGCGTCCCATAGAGAATTTTAATCGGATTTCATTAATTGGATTTTATTGCGAGCGCAACAGCTCTGCGGTCAGACCTAAATAAATTAAAATGGGATTTAGTTAATGTTTGAAACCTCATCGGTTCTGTTGACGGATCAAGTTTTTTGGAAAATGCCTGTTCTTAGTGGCTTAGTTTAAAATTGGCCCGGAATTCTTCAAATCGTTCAACTAATATAAACGTATGTTGCTTACAATTTTTGAAAAAACTAGCTCCTCTGTCTAGGACAAAGAGCCAACGCATAAATAGGAGCTCACAAGTAATATCACGAATAAATTACAATATTGCGCTACATCACAACTTTACGCTTTTCTGAAATATATTTTTTGCTGTGCTTTTTTATGTTTTTGCTCTCCACTTTCACTACACCACGGTTCTCCAATTTAATTGTTATCCATAATTTATTATATAGAAAATATTACAACACCGTGTATAGTAATAAAAAGTTCTGAGATTACCCTAGAATGCTGGTTCAACATTTTCACTGCCAGTTTTATTTTAAGATATAATCTGTCATTTCCATTGATATCAGTTCTCTGTAGATCTAACAATTTATATAAGCAGGTAACTTATTTTATGACAATCAGCTACCCATGGTTAGCTCTAAGTAGTAGCATGCTAGAAATGTCTAAAAATAGATTTGCGAGATATCCTTCATCCGCAATATTCAATGCAATATCTCTTTTGCATTGCTCTTAGCATAAAAATAGTAAGGAATCAGTTTATTTAATGAATTTCTTTTATAATTCAATTTCAATCCTGAAATCCGGAAAACTGGATTTAAAAAATTAACATGCAATCAGGATGTCAGAGCTTTGAGAAGCAGATTTCGATGGAAAAGTGTACCTTTGCTATAAAATTATGACATACATGGTTATTATTCCGATTTTACCAAATAGCGTTTTACTTGCCGATGGAGCAAATGAACAATTCTACAAATAATGAATAGGCACAGCTTCGCTAATCACGATCGCGTTTTTTGTATCATTACTACTATATTAATGTCAATTGGACTGGATTAAACTCCCAGGTCTACCAGATTATATATAAGCTACTTATATAAGAACGTAGACCATTCTTAAATAACTTGGATTTGTGAAAATTTAAATCATTTGCAATAATTGTACGAAAATGAAACAAACATTGACTCAAGCATGTTTTTGTCATTTGCTTTGGTATTTTAATTTAATTAACACCTGAAGTTTCCAGCGATAGCTACATTACTAGAAAGTTGTCGCATAAAACTATTGAAAGCTGCATTTAATTCAATGATTCATCAGAACCCACAATACCCAAATACCAGAATCTTACAAAAGGTTTAGCAACTTGCCATCGTAATGGTATCTAAATAATTGCCATATTTCAAGAAACACATTATATGAACTAAGTGCACTAAATTCGAAATCGGATCTTAGCAATTAGCCCAACAAGTGGTGAATTAAAATTAAATATAAATCGGTACAAAATCTCGCTTTTACACATGTAGTCAATAATTAACAGACCTAGATTCTGGAATCAGATATCCGCATTAAGTTCAGTTGCTTAATAGCCAGCAAACATGAAATTCAGTAATATGGACTTCAGGCACTTAGATACTAATGGGCTAATTTTAAAATGTACGTCATTGACTACCCGTTTGCTTGGTATGTAGTCTATTTTATTGTGATTCACAGAACCTGATAAAACCGCTACTACTGCTGCACTAAAAGACAGTGATTTGAGTCAGTTATTTCCATAACCAAAACTTAATACTTTAATAATTAGTTAACGTTTCAAATTCTCCTCTCAAATAATTTAATAAATTAACCACAGCTCAAGATAATTCAGTAACTAAATTGTTTGGTGCTGAAATCTGACAGAAATGTGTATTTTGTACCAGACGTTTAAAAGAAAAACCTCTCGTTGCCGATTAGCTTGAAAACCTGGGAATTTTAATTAGAACCCTGTCATAAACAGGTGATGGAAATCCCTAATAAAAGATCCTGCCGTACAAATGTTATTTGATTAAATGAAATTTTACCCTTCCAGCGACAAGCGCCTGAAAATAATTGGACTATTTAGCCAAATTATAATCGAGCATAAAACATGAATATTACACAATATTTTAAATGTCCAACGAACCAAAAATGTGGTGTTGATGTTAAATAGAACACTCAATCAAAAATTCGGAATACGGTGATTGCGTAAATAAACAGAGGAAGAGTGTAAGCACCAAAGTGAGATTTCCACTTGATTGTTTGGAATACTCATCTCCCAAGGAAGAGTAGTAAATTATTTTAATAAATCACATGTCGTATATTAAACAGTTATGAAAAATATACTTAATGTTTTACATTTACCTTGGACTAATTTTAATTCCTTTTTTATATCAAGTTCAATTTATAAGCTGGGTGCCATTTCATTAGCTAACACTGGCAAAAAATGCCAAAATTTGATTTTGCGAAACCAGCGCCTTCATATATCATCAAAATAGATAGTGTTTCAAATTCTACTATGCCTATTGAACACAGTTAAACAAAAAATCTACTCTGTATTGAAAATTTTGTGAAAAATTACACGCAACCCATTAATACCAAAAAAAATGGCAAACTTCTACACACGTGTGTGCTGACAGAAAACCCAATAACATTATTTTAATACCAAATAATATTGATTAAAAAGGCACATTTAACCTACGAAATTAACTTCAGTTTCGATTAAGCCATACCATGTGAGTATTTTATATATGCAAATTCATAGCTATGCTTTTGCTGATGGAGTCCACTATTCAACAGCTGTTGTTAATTTAGGGTCCAAATAAGAGCCCTACTGATGTTAACAGTAATGCTGCAAATGGACTTTCAGTAACAAATTTGAGTAATTGCCTGGAAGGTTTAAAATAACTGTTAGTTTAATTAAAGAAAATACAGTGGGCACATTGCTATTTAATAACTAATAGTAGTCGTTTATTAGTGATATTAATAGATAATGAGTAAAAGATGAAAATGAGCCAATATATCAAAGAAAGCAGAATTATATTTTACTAACGAAACTATTATTTCGATTAGGTTGGAAAATTTTCATGTTTCAAACATTTAGTTTTTCAATCCAGTTACTCTAAAAACAATACTATCTCCATTTTTGTCTAGTATTTTTCTAAGATAAGTTGACAATGTCTTATTTCTTGAAGAATTCCTACTTGTTTTACCTTCCCCAAAACGATCCAATTCTACATCCATACAAATGTGTATCAAATGACATGATTTTAACTATTCAGGCATGATTTTCGAGGGAATATAAAAAAATATTTCCAGGCGCCTAACAGTTTAATGCAAAAAAAAACTTTGATTGTTTATTCATCGTACAACCATCCAACGGAATTAGAAGCTTTCGATGATTGATTTATTTATTAGCAGCTTCCGAAAGGGAAACTGCTATCATGAATAGAACATAAGGCTTTCAACGGTTTGGGTTTAGAGGTAATAGGAAGGTACCAATTTATAGCCCTACATCAGTTACTTGGCAATAAAGCGTTATATATCGGACCGGCTCAATGAAAATTACTTTGTCTACTAGCTAATGTGGACTTAATTTCACTTTTTAATAATAAGAATTTCAAGCTTCCTATTTTTCGAAAACTTACAACATAATAGAAAAATGTGACACCGTAAGATTTTTATGTAGCCATAATTCACTTGAGAAGCTTAGCTTAGATCATGACGACGTTAACATACTTTATAGAGTCAGCTTATGGAGACGTATGGCAGGAAAAGTTTTAAGAACATAATAAATATAAAAAGTTGCTTCATGAAATGGAAGCGCTCTTTATTCGCATGTTGTCAATCTCTTATGTGACTTAAGTATGCAATTTCTGCAAAATATTTGGTTTGATCGGAGTCAGATACAATTAAATGGCACAGAGATAAAGTGAAGCTGATCAATTTTAACAAGTGACCAAAAAACCTGCTCATTTTTATTAAAAAAACCAACAACTCGATCAAGGGCGTTCGGGAATGAATGAAAAACCTTACATTACTTTCATATTCTACTTGCAGGATAGGATTATTTTATGATTAGCTTAAAAGCAGGTCACCGTGGATTTTCAGCTTTATTTCGTAGCACACTCAACTCACAAATATGACTGCCAATTAAAGGAGGTTTTTAATGTAAAATAGTATATTTTATAATCAAAGCAATATAATATAATGGACATTTCCATCTACCCCCATTGCCCTCTCATTGTGGCCAACCGAGCATACCAAAAATTGCCTACAGGTTGCATAATGAATAACCTTAACATCTGGTTTACCAAAATCTTCTTTAACGCACATTTATTTATATCAGATAAAAAGTCATAGTTTGCGTCGTAAAGTATAGAATTAAAAAAATTGTATTTATTTTCAAACTCCCGGTATCACTTGCTAATTTATTTCAATAAAACAGTTTTTATTTCGCGCTTATCCTGCCCAACAGTAGTAGCCTTACATAAAACATTTAAACAGACAATATTGGTTTTAAACTGACATTGATTGCTTTTGTATTACTTTTATGCTCATCTTTAACGCAGGCAACGTAATAACAACTCTTACTAGGAAATACGAGTATTTTACAATGGAAGGGTTTAACTGCCCGCAACCCAAACCTGCAATCATAAAACTTGTAAAGTTATATTTATTTATTATCTGCTGGTAAATGTAACCGTTTACAATAGGATTCCTGTTAAGCAAATATCTTAGTAAATTATTAAGATACTTTTATGGGTTCTTTTATATTTTTGTGTTTTTTTTTCAACTCATTCGCATTTTTCAACGCAGACTAGACTGGTAGCAATCGGACTATTTTGTTCTCATGCGATGATTATTTTTTGGAACCTTTATTTTCATTACTTTGGCTTATTAGTTGATCTATTTACTGGATTTTCTTCTTTTGTCATTTATTTGACAACGAAAATATGAGACGATTTAAAAAATGAAGCAACAGAAGTTTCAAATGGTTTCCAGCACACAAATCTGCTATTTTAAATTTCACAGAACTCCGTTCGCTCCTCAGAAGAAGAACTATAACTAATAAAGAAAATATTCAAATACAAAATTATTTTCCCGTGAACTCATCAACTGGAATTTAATACTACTATTAAGACAAAGTTCTGGAAAAGGAGGGTCAGGAGGGAAACACTTTTTGAAGAACATGAGGAGACGTTGCTTATTCAATATTTGTCAATTCTTGTTCGTGTATAAAAGTGTTACCAAATTTATTTTTTGGTTTACAAAGCACACACAAATACAGATACATAACTAAGTCTAGATTCAGCTAAACTAATTTTGTTGATCAAACATTGAGTAACAATCGTTTTGATCAATTGTATGAACGAGTTAATTTTAAAATAATCTGTAAGATCTGTATACAAAATATAATTTAGGCTGTGCATATAAAAACCATTTATAATAATACATAGGTTGACTCAAGAACTCAGCTACAGATGGAAGCAATTCTTGCTAAAATTGATCTGTCGTAGCGTTTTTTTACTCTTAGCGACGGAAATGTAAAAGCTGTTTTTTAAAAATTTTTTTGCCATCATATAGAGAAATTCTTAGTCTCAGTGTAACGAATTAAAAACACGATTTCCATATGCTTTGCCACGATCTAATTAATGATTACATTAGCTCTATTAATCGCATTTGGCCTTTTAGTAACAAGATATTCAACTGTAGTGATTGCACTTTTTCCATCGTTTGCTTAAAACAGTATCAGCAGAAGATCAATGTTCTGTGGGAAATCTCCAAAAATGGTATAGTGTAGAATACTGTTTATGGAACAGTCGAGGCGCTGAAGAGAAAAAGCAAGTCAATAATTAAGACGTTTCCGTTCAAGAAAATGCTTCTAATATTACCACCTATAATGGGATTTTAAGTGCTTTTACCGCTAACGCTCATTTTGCAGAAAAATAACTAGTGTGAAAGGTTTGCTTTGTATTCGCTGCTTCTACCATCTGCAATATGCATATCGAAGCTGCATATCTTTTCTGCAATAATCCGTGTTTCTTATTTGGTAAATGTGTCTACAGCTTCATTATTTTGGTGTGAAATCACCGACATTGAAACAAATAGTTATACCGACAAATATTTTTCTTTTGAATATTCTCTTGAACAACTAACTAGATCTTCAGTTGCAGTACTTACCATAGAAATATTATTTATCACTTATTTTTGCAGCTCTTTTATATCAGCATATTACTGGCTTTGCGTTATTCGCTTATTTTATTTTCGATATAATTCTTACAGTTTACATGCGTGTAACTTTCTCTGGCAGAATGAACGCAAAAGTTAACCACTGTAACTTGTGACAAACTCCCTTTAGGTAAAAAGGTAGCAATGCCCGTCTGCTTTCCATATTTATTATGCCATAAAATATGCACACAACTTAGCGGAAAAGAGCAGTTAAAAGAGTGGTGTCTATGTGACATTGTTTGCCATCTTTATTAACCATTAAGGATCTTTAATGAAAAGACGAGATAGAACGTTGGTTAAGTTAGTAAACATACTTTCACGGAAACTTGTAGAATGAACTATACACAACTAGGGTATTGTTTGGGCTGCAGTCTCAAATTGTGTTAGATTACCTGTTTATCTTACCTGATAAGTTGGCGGTTTGATGAATTTAAATTAAACCYGATTAGCGAATGATAAAAATTCAATTACAATGTGAAAATTACAGGTAATATTTGAGTC
This sequence comes from Dendroctonus ponderosae, assembly GCF_020466585.1. NCBI lineage: Eukaryota > Metazoa > Arthropoda > Insecta > Coleoptera > Curculionidae > Dendroctonus > Dendroctonus ponderosae. Next base: position 5,192,534 of record NW_026018814.1, read on the forward strand.
TTCATAYAGATCGTTTTATGGGTAAATTTACCAGTTCATATAATGTTAACAACTACGTCACRACTCTGCAAATGTATTTACGGAAAACGCATCAACTATTTCCTGAACGTTAGTTGTTTTATTGATGAAACAAAAACATAGAAACTCTATTTTAGTCYKAAATTATTAATTTACACGTATCAAACCCATAGCAAAGTTTTACTATTGGAACTCTAATAAAATCGCCTCGGAAAGTTTTATTTTCCAACGGTACAATTCATTATAAATGGCAGGAAAATGTTACACCAAAAACATCGTACATTTTATAACTTTATGGGCAAAAAAAATATTTTTGTGCCCGCTGTGAAAGGAAAAAAATTAAACACAGCTAAAATGCAGTCTCTGAAAAAAAATCTCTCGTGAAAAACGCTCAAAAAGGATACTTTGGGCTGCTCGATTCTCAAGATACTCTTTGAACCACCAAGCAATATAAAAAGTTATATTTAAAGAATTAATTAATTAAGTTAGAAAAAATTGACATGCACTTGATCAATGAAACAAGTGCTATCCGGTGTTTGAATATACATGGATGGAAGTAATAATAAATTGAAGCTTTTGTACACAGGGTGGGTACCGTTATTGTGATCATAGTACTATAGAATAATGATTACCCCAATATCGACCAATTGCAGCTCTGAAATTCCAGTTGTTTTCTATTCTATTTAGTAAGAAATTTTTTTTATATTGTTTGGGTGCTAATGCCCGTGTAAATGTTAGATAAGAAATGGAAAAGTTTGCACAAAAAGTTGAGAGTGGCTGAGACAGAATTATCAAATGTTAAATAAATGTTTTAAGAGTTTGATCTAGCTGAAAATCAAATGATTTAATTTGAASTTYAGGTAATAYGTATTAAKCTACAAGGTTCATTSAACTASAAGCATTCCAAAGTTAAAATGATCATTATTTAAACGAAAGGAAAACGCGTCTTCATCTTTTATAATCTGTCGCCTAAATCTCTTTATCAGGGGATCTGGTGAGAAAATATAAGAAAAAAACGTTAGGTACCTTACAATTAAGAAACCTGTTGATTAATTTAGTCGTTGACGTTTCTGATTAATCCGAACATTTCCTTAATTTTTTAGCCTCCTAAAATGATTCAGCAGATTGCGAGAATGGTAAATTGGAGCGGAGTCAATTAACACTGCATCTTAATGAGGCAGAAAGTGATGTTTGAATATTTGCAAAAGGAATTAGGGGAAATATTTTAATAGTCTGATATATCTATGAGTCGCGGACAAGATAATGAACTGGAATAGTGGTTTTTCTGCTGAATGCGTGCCCAATTAGGAAAGGTCTTCATAATTGGTTGTTTGCAGAGAACGCTTCTTATAGGAAAATATTGATTTTTCGCATAAAATACTTTTGATGTATAACTGTAAAGGTCTATTCCGTATGCATGATCTACATACATATCAGTAAGAAGTTGAGTTGGTTCATGGAGAAAAATTACCATTAGGATATTTGGGGAAATGCCCATGTTAGTAAATAAAAGTACAACCAATCACTTTCCCATCAACTTACTTTATGAAGAGTGGTAAATATTAGATAATAAAACAATTTGCAGATTTTGACAAAATATGTTTCCTGCGGTCAATTAAAATGAAATTGTAATGAATTATCCCAACTATAATATTTCCATGATTAATGTGCAAGCAAGACTAGAAAGCTAAGCTAAGTCAGATAAAGGTTTTCGAATTTTTAAAGCTGAAGTTGTTGCGATAAATTTAACTAAGATCTTGCCAAAATGCCTGCTTCATGTTCGGTACGCCGTCAGAAATAGATATATGCTTGTAAATACAATGAAAAAATCTTATTTTGATTTTAAGAGTAATAACAGTCATTCATCACAACGGAAAGTTCCTAAATCCGCTATACGAAGCATTTCTAGATGAAGAGTATAGATAAGGAGCATGATTATTTTAAAACTAGAACAACGCGTAGAAGATATTTAGCTTTATCGGTGAAAAGACGATGATAAAATGACCTACAGCGTCCATTGCTTTCCTTGATTGATGAACATATTTAGTAAAACAGTATTTTTTTAAATTGTCTAGCTCGGAGCCTTTATGCCAGCACCAGATAAATTAAACTGCTCAAAAGCTTGCAACTCACTACAAATAAGTCACAAATTAACCGTTGAACTTATATCAAAGTGTAGCACAAAACGCTCGTAATTAATTTAAGACAAGAAACGCACTTGAAGTATTTGTTTTCCTAATATTAAAACTCATCTGCCAAAAATTAYAAAATAACTATGTTTGAAGAAAACACGAGCTGACTAAATGGTCTCTAAATATATTAATTCTAGTAGTGTGGTTYATTTTAATTTATTTGAAATTCTCAATCTATACTAGAAGACATTGTATTTTAACCTGRYGTGTCACCTTTGCMTACGTTGAAAATAATATTATTTTGYCCAATTTACACAARAAAGYGTTTTTCTTTGTTCTTTTAAAGCACTGCATAAAWWATGTGCAGAAATATATTGGAAAATCATCAAAAACAGTGTTCTAATATGAATACGTAAAACACTTATAAGATTTATGTGCAATCTGCTTATAATTTGGCACACCTCCATGAAACATTTCRTTTGGTTTAATCAGTCATGTACGCAAATGTTTCAAAATTATTAATWAATGSCTTAAAAGCCACGTCGACCTAAAAGTCCGAAAAACTCAMCAGCTTCAATCAAAAGCCGCGAAAGCCCTAACATTTTTGATCACAAATCAAATAAGAATTCAGTTATCCTTAAATTTATAAATGTATTTTGTTATGTAAATACAATGTTCTGCAAMCAACTAAATAAAGAGGTGAGATGAGACTAAATTTCCAAGTATTTTTCGCACCATGCGAACACAATATATAAGGTCATGTTAAGGCGATAAGGAAAYAAGCAGTGTTTGTGTTGATAAATTGTAACATAAGGTATTTTTGTAAACTGAAGAAAATCTCCTAAAGCAAGCCTGATGGAGAACTCCCACGAAAAACTATTCATCATCAGTCCCAATTTTGTGTGGGAATTGCGTATGAGCTCTGCCTCGATGCCGTTTGTCTATTATGAATATGGCATCTTTTACATACTACATAATAAACTAGTTATATAAAGAGATGTAGAATAATCTGAAATCTATATGACTTAAAATAAAATTTAAGTGCATTTTATTAAAAAGAAGACGGACGTAAAAATTTAAACCGCTTGATAGTATCGATTTCATCGTTAAAACATTTATTGTTTAGGACTATGCACAGTTTCTATTGGTAAACGTATATTAAGCTAAGCTTTTATTATATCGTCTATTTGGTATTATAAACGACAATTCAGATCTATTATTTGTAGGTGTGCCAGAGAATATATATGTATATATTATATTAGTATATAACTTATTGCCTGTTAGACGTTACGTTATTTGTAAATCTCGCCATCTAACCTAAGTTTTTCGACCTAAATAAATTTGTAAAAAATTACTGAAAATTGGTAATATTAACAAATATTACCGTTTACCTAATGGTTTTGTTACTAAACAAAAGTTTGCATATTTGTTTGATGCATTTCTTTCAAAATTTGCCATTGCTTCACGTTCATAAGAACGAATCAGGAAAATAGAAGCTTTCTGCCAGTTTTAGCGAATTTTAAAATAGAGCGGATATCACACTTTCAAATGATAAAACAATTTAGAGCCGTGAAATGAGCTGCATATGGAAAGGTGGCATACTTTTAATAGGTACGAAATAAAGAAATAAGACACATCTGAGTTTTAATTATAAATAATAACTTATGGCACAGGGCTAAACACTTGCCCTTTCTCAGGTTTGGTAAAACAAACAGAAGTGAGATAAGTGGCGGTGGCCACTAATTTTTCTCTCGCTAATAAACATGGGCAATTTAGATAAATAGCCTTCACAAGCGTTGCCATCGCAAACCCATCAACAGCGATGTGTTGGCTTCTATCGAAAATAACATCCAAATTAAAAAGAAATAAATATCTGTAAGCTTGATCGATGCCTATGCTCATATTAAGGTAAAAAATAGATTAAACCCTGTAAAAAGTAAATTCCTCGAAGGGTGCAAAACTGGGAAAAAACCGAATTTCCAATATTGGCGCCGTCGGAATATAAATCAGATTTTTAAATTTAATTTCATCCTGCACTCGTGTTGGGACATTTATCTTTCGGAATTCGGTAAAATATGATGAAATGAACGATCTATAAATTTTTCACTTTCAAAAGCCAAGCGGCGGTTTCCAAATAACACATTAAAGTACAGTTTCCTTTATATAACTGACATGTCACCATAGCATTTCTTAATTTGAAGTAAAGCAATAGCAAACATGCATTTATTAGATTAATTTTATTAATATATTTTAACATTTTGTACTTGAACTAGACCTGAATATGAATGCCACACATTAGCAGTTATAAGCGATGAAGAAAATGCTGAAAGTCAACATTATTTTTAAAATGAAAATTACATTAATCTGATCTTGATAGTTTAACATCATCTCTTTACAAACTACATCTCTTTCTCTCTACAAAAGCTAAAACAATATTTTGAACTAAAACTGGTAATGGCAGTTTAAAATAAAATTAATTGAAAAAATAAAGCAGAAGTAAAAGCTAGAATTTTCAAAATCTTTCTTTCGAACATAATAATTTCACGTTATTAATGTAGACAACCGACAACACAAATATTGCTGCGAACTAAAATTAATCGAAGAACCAAAGTACCTACTTAATAATTGGCAAGAATAATAACAAACGAAAAGCTTTTAAAAATTTTTTGGAAATTGATCTTAACATATTAACTGATCCGTTGTTCTAGCCAAATATTGTTTGGTCGAACTGGGTCGGATTTCGTTCTTGGAAGCCTGGAAAACTTATTCGGCCAAAGACAAAGTTGCACATTGTAATTGTTTCAGTTGTACATTGGAAATGAATGGAAACATGCACTAACCACAACATCTTTATTAACGAGCAGATTATTCCAAACTTGCACAAGTTGTTAAGGACGGTTAGCCGTATTGCTCTGTAGAGAAATCAAGTGAGCATGGGGTGAAAGCCTGAACTAATCTATTATAATCTAATTACAAACAAAATATAATAGAATTAATCATATATAGTCTATCAGTCCGCCAATTCAAAATTCATCTTTTAATAAACAACAAAAATAGTTTCTAAAAACCCTGAGGATTAGTCATTTTGATTTCTTCTTGACAGCAATTTATATTATATTTCCATCTAAAATAAATACTTTAACAACTCAAAATTACTTAACTGCAGTTTTCCTAGTTTAAAACTTGCTGCTGACTTTCGAGTTTCTGAGTTTGTTTTACTACTTCAAATGTCCTCTGTTGATATACGAAACATATTATAATCTGAAATTTATATCTAAATTAGACCATTTGTCCAAAAGACAATTCTAATTTTTCCATAGCATTGTTGTTCCATTGTCTATAGCATACAGAAAAGTTATCTAAATCCTTTCAGAAGTAATTTATGGGGGTATAAATTAATTAAATGCAATTCCATTTAAGTTCGGTCGCTGAATATTCATGATAAAATCAAAACTTTGTCGACGCCGCAAGAAAAACCCTTGTAAACAATATTATTCTGCTAGCGCCTTGTCTTATTTAACTTTGGATGCGCATAGACCTTTTAATTAATTCGGGTTAATACGTCCTGAAGATTTGGGAAAAGGAATTTATGTGCAATAACACAGCGATTTTGGCATGCAAATCCAGTTATAATTAGATTTTCTTCTAAGGAATGGGGAGGAAAATAGCATTGGCAGATTTTTACGCAAAATGTTAAGAATCGATCGAAAGGGTAAGATACTTCAGTGAAAAGAAAATGGTTATCTTACAATTGTCAAGTTTCAGTGCAAAAGAAATAGTATTTACCTACATTTTGCATACAAAATGAAACATAGCCCTTCAATGGTACCTTAAATCACTCTCATTTTTTTCTCATTGTGGTCGTAGAAAAAATTATCTATCGTACTTAGCAAATTTTAGGTTTTAGCGCGTTTAAGTGCTAAGATGAAATTGAAACATGGCCATTTTTATATATTACTTCGGAAAGAGAAGCAGTTAACAGAAACCGTTATGAGCTCGATTTCTGAGAAAGAAAAGTCGCGCTTTTAAACTTGTTAACTGGGTTAATTGGTTTATGAGACACAGGGTAAAACTTTAATTACACAGGTTAAAAATTGCTGGAAATATATAAAAAACTCAATACATTTTTAATAGATTGTTAAAGTATAGGGCATATCGTAGAAAAATATGCGGGGCGTCTCAAGTTTATTTTTAAACTTATAAACTTGTGTTTATAAAATAGAACACCATGTAAATTTTATTAGAATTAGATAGCGTTGCTCTCATTCTCTGAATTCAACCATCAAAATGTGAAATCGGCGGTTTCAATTTCAAAATACACATTTTGAGCAATTGTTGCGTTGAAAATAAGTAAGCTTTAGAGCTTAGCTCTTAACTAAGCTAAGAAATATTGTCTGAAAAGTATCATTTGATCCGAATCCCACTTTCCAACAACTTTACATCGACAATTCACAAGCGATTGGGTTCTATTTGAAAAAAATTACTGGTTGAAGAAGGTTTCAGCTACCGCGCGTTAAAGTCTTTCGGAAATTTCTAAACATTTTTCAGACATTTTTCTTATTCTATAATCAATTCTAAACAGATCCATTTAACAATGAAAATACATACAATTAATATAAGTTTAAATGTGAGGATAAATTATCATTTTTCCTAGCTAGGGAAAGAGTTGATTATCTAAATAATTTCCGAGTTTAGCTCTAAGAAACATTTTTCGGTTCCTGCATTTCACCGTATGCACATTCTTTACTCTGTTGCTGTTACAACTTTCCATTGATGACAGAATATTATAGCTATATGCTATTGCTAATCGTTTCCTTTACCTTCCGAGTTCTAATGTAAAATGTATCATAATAATATAAATCTGGACCAAACTTTATTTTCGCTTCGGCAGTCTTTACTAGTTTATCAAAAGTAATATAAAATACTAAATTCGTTGTTAACATGTTTTTATAATCAAATATATCAAGCGTCATTTACACGTGAAATGTTGCCTGGTAGATAAATATTTAACTATATTGCGAATTAGAAATCAAAGTCCAATAAACGGGACTAACTAACAGTAAGAGTATTTCCAATTAAAATAAAATTTCAAAACTTTCGTACCTGCAAAAGAAAGTATTTCTAATTCGGGAAAATATTTGAAATATCTTTTATGCATTTAAATGAAATGCTTTCCGTACCGCAGATGGCAAAGAAAAATTAAATGCCTTCTCGCTCCTAAAAATTCCCAAGACACGATTCATAATGGCAAAACACAATCTAAATCCCAGGCGTAAATTTAATAGTCTGATTTGTCAGCCCGATGCTATGTAATTGCTACGAGCAACCGAGGGAAATAAGCTTTCTCGTAAGCAAGCCAGCTAAAGCGCCAAAGCTCTTGTTTCCACCACATTTCTAAGAGTTTTTTATGCTCGGTTAGTCCGCAGTGTTCCGTATGCTCATTCGGCGGGTCATTCTAGCAGATTGACTTAAATTGAATCAGTTAAGTCCTTTAAAAAAGTCTTAGTAATGAAGATGTTAGAGAGAAAAGAGCGGTGCAGCGACAAATTTTTGCAACAAAGTCACCAGAATTAAACAACACTCACAAACAGACCGCAATGTTGCACTAGCAACTCAATTCCTGTTAACTATGATTGAACATTCAGGAAGATTGGATGACGTCCATTTACTTAATGGGTTTAGTGGGTATTGTGTAATATCTGAAAAAATAGGCTAAATAAAGAGGTCTTTATATATTTATGAATTGAAGCAGTTTCTTGTTGCTTTTCGCATATTCACTTTTAGTCAACAGAAAAATGTCTATTGTTTCTCATGTAATAGTAACTAAAGTAGTGTAGGAAACATTCCGAATATAATATTTTTGGAATACAGAGTTTGCCTTAAAAGCTTATTCAGCTAATTTTCCATATTTGCGAGTCTCGGACAAATGTAAATTTATACATGCTTATTTACATGTGCGTTTAGGAAATGTCTTCATTACTTCTGCATACTAAGGATACGTTAGAAACTGATTATAATGGAAGCAGATGGGACAATAGTTAACAAGAAAATATTTACGGCCAAACCAAATTATTTAAAAGCTTGGAATATAATACGATAATGAGTAATCATCGCACATCGTGTACCGAGTGGAGAAGACTTGGAAATATTATTATTTGAAAATCATGCCATGCCATAGCGATAATACTGGCAAAGCTAAAACTGGGTTTTATGATCGTAATATCGAGCTGTAAGGGAAATAGTGAGCAGATGTGAGATACCCTTAAGGCTTTCATAGCAACAATTGCCAGTAAAAACAGCTTTCACATAAATTGGATTGGACTATAAAAATTATAATGGAACTATACAGTGCCAAATTTAATAACTCCCACTGGGGTAGTTTGAGTTAAACGGAACTCAAGTGCTGTTATGCGTATGTGCTGCTTAATTGCATTAATTTTTATATTTTTCTTTAAGTTTACAAAACTCTATAGCCTACGTAATGTAAATACTAAATATATATTGCAGTTTACTTTTCACATTATTTTATTCAGAAAAAATCAAATATGTAATTTAAAATTATAAAGAACAGCGCTGGTAGAGGGCTCAAGTGGGAATTTAGTAAGAATTGTGGCATTGTGAAGTGTGGCCGTTACATAGAAAGTATATTTTCTATAAATTTAACGTACTTAACGTTAAAATAATTTTATCTAAGCAAAAATTCTGAACGTTGCCAGTTCATACATGTAATTTAGGAGTAGTTGGAGAGAATGCATGTAAGTAATGCCAGTAAAGTTGTTAGTTATTTACTTCCTGACCTACATACAGCGTTTCAGGCAATTGATTTTACCGAGATACGTTCTAAAAAGTTCAAATTTTATTTGTAGTATTTTATCATTAACTTTGAATTTTTTGCAAATGTTTTATGCAAATTTTTATCATTAACTTTGAATGTGCAACTAAACTCAGATTTTGTTAAAATGTGGGATTTAGATTTTTGCGAATATTTCACTTTTTAGAAAGCATTCTTTTTGTGCTTCCTTCTCTGTAAATAACATCGCCGGTAGAATGACGCTATTTTCAAATCAACATTTTTTGATTACCTATCTAGGTTTAGTTGGATGTGCAGTTTGTCTGGACTATATTTAACTTTAATGTTTATTAGCTCGTCAATCGATACCAGAATAAGGCTTTTTGGGAGACGAAATTAATGCTGCTGTGGCTGTACATGAATTAAAATGGCTCGTGATAACAGAAAATCAATCAGGCCACTTTCCGGAAGGAAATGTATAGACATTTATACGAACATTTATGGAGATAAACGTGACATATTTCGGGCAGTTCTCGACATTTGAACCGGTTTAAATATTGCTAATTAAATGCATAATAGAAATGTAATTATGTTTAATAAATTGAAATAAAAAATTTGCGGTATCAAATAATTTTGTGAAAATTCGTATCAAAAAACTTCTGAAGAAAAGTACTTCTAGAATGTTTCTAAACAAAACAATAAGCCTTTGATGAAACAGATGACATCAGAGACTTCTCAAACAGTTTTAGTTGGGGATTTGACCTCATCATAGTAGTCAATTGGTTGATATTTGAAAGATGATCCGAATCATTCAGAATTACATTAGTAGTGCTCCCTTGATATATAACTTAAACACTTCAACTTGCGCGTGAATGCAAAGCAATGATGATAATCTAAAAAAATGTTGTCTTGGCCACAATTTGTAATATCTATCAGGGCGCCTTTGAAAAATGTGTCCCTGTTCTGTCAATAATAAAAATTTTTGTTTGTACTCTTAAAATATATCATAAGTTTAAGACGATTATGTCAAGTTTCTTTAATTTAAAGCAAATAGCATTTTCGTTGGTGAGAAGAACGCCAAATTTGTCGTGTCTACACGGACCAAAACGACAGTTACAATATTTTTTGTCGTTTTTCTCATTAACCGCCCTGTTTTCTCTGCTGTGCTAAGAAAATACTAATAAAGAGAAATAAAAAAATGACACATTTCGCTTCCCCCTCATTTATCTCGTTCACGATTTTAGGTGCGACATATCCGACGGTGCATGAAACAGCCGTGTCAACTTAATTTATTATTGCCTGGACAAATAAATCCTCACAGAACTTTAAACAAATAGTTTGCCGGTTAAACCATGAGAATGCGATTTTATTATCATAACATAATAATAAAATAATACTATAATTTTCCACAAAATGAATTTTGCAAGTGGTTATGATAAGAATGAAATGAATAAGAATGTGGGTTGAAAATGGCTGTGATTTTGAAGGTTGACAAAGCATGCCCTATTCGTACATTCGGTAATTTAAATTCTTATATTTCTTTGTGATTTACAATTATTAAAAAATAATTATGTGCATAAATAGAAAACGCTCAAAATTGAGGCTGATTAAAATCATATTAATAAAAACTAAATTTTCTTCAGGACCTACGAAATGGGCTATCTAACCAACCGGTCTTTTCGCCTTTGCTACTAAAAAAATATAATCTTACTGAGAACAAGATCATAGCTTTCTTCATTTTCACATAACTTCACTTAACTCACTCAACATAATTAATATTTAAGATAATAGAGAATTAAAAGGCAAGGCAAAACAGAAATACAAAATATTATGCAGACATTTATCAGGCAATCCAAAAATTAATTTTATAAACTTTGCATTATAACAAGTGTATGAGAGCGCTTGAATGCTTTACGTAAATTGTTGCATTCGGCAACCAAAGTATGAATTAAATAGTCAAGGGTCAAAGTATGTAAATTATAGTTTGATGTTTACAAAAAGTCTCATAAATATTCCACTTTTCCATGCAAATGTTAATGAAAAATAAACAAGGGATGGTTTAAAATTGTTACATCTTAGCCGATATGACATGGCAATGGACCTAGGAATTCAGTTATTTGCCTATCTAATAACGCATTTGGGAACAATGATATTTAAATTTCCGATTAGTGAATAATAATTAATAATTGAGCCGACTTCATTTTGTAAAATTTAAGCCACGAAAGAAGGCATTTAGCACAACGTAGATCAGAAAAGTGACTTAATTTAATTGAGGATAAAAAAATAATTGAATTAAGTCACCCTCTGTTCCTCTCGGTTAAAGCTCAAGCAAAATTTACCTTTGTGCATGAATGTTTTAACAAGATCAAAATATAAAAAGTATCATACAACTCGAAAATATTGCCTATCGATGCCTCGAGGAGATTCGGAAAATTAGTTGATTAAAATTCCATTTCAGAAGATTTTAATTAAAGTTCTGAAAGTATAGGGCTTCTGTTGAAGACTATTCAAAAATTTAACTTAAGTTTTACGTTAATTAAAGTCTGACCTCTGTGCGCCTGACACATACCTATTGGTTGATTTGAACTAATTACTAATAAATAACGATTTTAACATTGAAAGTTGGTGTTTTGTCAATCAAAATATCTTCATAAAACAGAAGCTACGGATTGAATTAATAAAGAAACATTGATGTAGATGAAGGAGACCATAACAGCAAAGCTTTTAATTCTAACAACTAAAAGGATTTCTTTGAAAAATAGTTTTTGCATTTACATAGATTTTTTAAAAGCCCTCTTCATTATTTCTGATCTCACTAACAACGCCAGATAGGCATAAAGCGGGTTGGTGAATATGCTTATGTCAAACTAAAATTTAAGAAATATATTGTTTTCTGCTGAATTCAATGTTTAATCAGTCGTTTCGAGTTTAAGAAAAAATATGAATTCAAAAATACAATAATAGTTTTTATCAATTCATGAGTTCAGAAAACTCAATAAAAAAAAGGAATAGAGCAATTCCATACATCGATATTCTATACGGGAAACGATTTATATAAGAAATGGATTGCGGACTTTCAGGCATAGAATAATTGATGAATTTCAACGAATCATCCACACAAAATCCGCTTTCGCCAGATCCAGGATTAGACAAACATCGTAATTACAATTTTTATGTATGATTTGATATACACGTCGATTTAGTGTTTCTAATAAATTTTAATGCAAATGAAGTAGTAGTTTTCAAAGAATATCTGCGAATTGCTTCTTGAGACACGAAATAGTTTACTTATGCACTATTATTGCATACAGAAAGCCACTTAACACCACCCAATAGAACGTTTCGCATGTTATTGTATTACCTAAATATTATTTGAACCCATTTGTCTACTGAAAGTCTGAAAGAAGTAGACGCTGTTCCATACCAGTCCTAGCAAGTTAGTATCTTCAAAACAAGCCAAGTTAGAATGATTTAACTAGTTCAAACGATTCGTAACGTTTTTAGGGAAAACAAAATTGAACTATTTAATTACATTATAACATTCACATTCCGATCCCTTTCAACTCCATTCCGACGTCAGTTTGCAGTCGCAAATGTTGTCGAAATTCAGCATAGTTCAAACAAAAATTAGTTTATTGCAAGCTTCAAAAAATACTCCACTTTGTGATACAATTTAAATTAAAAATCAACAGAGAATGTCACTAATCCTTTTACATTATCCAGTCACTGATGTGAAATGCTTAACTGGTGTGTGAATTATTTATTTGCTCATTTAATTGTGGATTTCAACGTGAAATTTGTGATGATTTGATTGTTTTAAAATTACGATTACAATTTTCAAATATGGTGGCTGGCTTTTATTTTATTTATAACAGCAACTATTGCTTTATATTAATAGTATTACTTTAATGTTGGCAGCATAATAGTCCAACGCTGAATATCCGACTTTCGAGTCCTGGTCCAATTCAAAATGTTGAATGCCTTGACATAGTCAACCCAATAATCAAAAAACTTGATTAACTTGAACAACTTGAAAAAAATTAAAATATAGTCAGAGACCGAAGAGTGCCGCAAGTAAATAACTTTTTCACGCCTCATATTTTGATCATTTATAAATAATATACCCTCGGAATATCAAGTATAAATCACACATACGTAAAATCAAAAGTATGTAATTTATATTGTAAAAGTATATATGGCAAATTTAGCATTTATTTTTCGATAGCAGCTGAAGTAATCCCAGTGCTCAAGGGCTTATAAACCGCGAAAACTTTTCAATCGATAACTTAAATTAGTTTCAATGGTCAACTTTTTCGTAGCAGATTGAAATTATAATAAGATGACGCTCAGAATGATCCCATTCATCTAAATTTAGTGTTATTATATGACTAACCAAAAGTAAGCACTGAAATAAATAAATTAAAAGACGAAAAATACAAATTATATGCCATATTTCAAAATTTGCTGTAATTAAAATTGCATGAATAGCAAAGCAGGAATTTAAATAATTGATTACTCTAGTTATAAACATGAAGCCGAAAATTAACGATTCACATCGTCAACATCTTCTAATTTTCTGAATCACAACCTGAACGCTGCTATTTCATTCACTCCACCTTTTCATTTTTCACCAATAAAACCGAAACAATAAACTATAGAACATGGTTTTGGCAGTTAGTTAGCAGACCACCTAAATATTAAATATGTATCTACAGGTTTGGAAAATCAATTACTTCTACGGTTTTAGGAATCATATTAGTTTCAGTCGAATATAGTATGTACGACTAAGCAGAAATGTCGTACATTTACTAAGACTAATCAACACCGTTGACTAAATATCACAAAATTGAGATAATTCTTATCGGCTGAAAAATGAAAAGCATTAAATGAAATCTTCGGCTATAAACGTGAAGAATTAAGGTCATAACAGCTGTAAAACGTATTATATCGGAGGACATTGTCGAGAAAGGCAGAACTCCAAATGTAAATTGTTTAATATTTAGTTATCTGATTCTTAAAAAAATGGTATTTTAAACACTACAATTACTCACCCTCTTGCCATGTTAAAGTATGTATGTGATAAATTAGCTTAACAGCAGCAGCAACATAATATAGCAATAATAAGAGCAATTTAAACAGGTTATAATTAAGGTTAAAACAGTTTTAGACTAAGGTATGACTCGACCTCCCTCCAAATTAAAAATGTAGGTTCATGCGTCCCTCCTCATCAAACTTACAGTTAGGGGAATAAAAATATAGGACAAACTTGTCCCAACTCGAACATTGAGCGCCAGTTGCGTTTTCGGTTTCTTTACAGGGCATCTGAAAAATCTGAGAGAAATCATTCACGAAGAAAAATAAAATTCTTACTTTCCTAAAATTTCGTTTCACAAGTCATTAGCTCTCAATTAAAAATATTAAAATGAGGTAGATTAAAATATAAATTATCACACACGTAAGCACCTTTATATGATTTTATTAATACATTCTAAAGAAAAAATAGATACATCTGAATTAGGCATAAGTACCTAATGGCAATTATCTGGAAATATATTGTGTTTAGAAGTTCGATGTTAATATAATAAATTTTCGAAATGGACTAGTTGATTGAAAGAGTATGTACTATTTATTATGCTAAAAAATTATACTAAAAATATACTAAGTTATACTAAAAGATTTGAGCTTGTGTTTAGATAAACAAGGGTTGACTAAAACGTTATACTCATACTAGTAATGCTTGGAAAAATAAAATTCCTATTTTTTTGCGGAAATCATTAATTGGATTTTGAAACAATCAACCTACTTTTGCTCGCCCACTCGTTTTATGGTTGAGTTGAAAACTCAAAAAAAATGTATTTCGGCATAATGTAAATTTTTTAAATCTATATCCGGTTATGGCCGTATGCCAGGCAAAATACAAAAAATGTTTAGATCACAGCCTGCTGAAGAAGATACAGAAACGATTCAAAAGCACAGAGATTTTCCTTGTGAAAGTATGGCCAAAACTATTCTTTAGAGTACTTTTTCCAGTTAAAAAAATAGTTCAATTGCCGTAGAGCTCCATTTATCCAGAGACGGTATTTATGATTCTGTTAAAATGTTATCTAAATATTAAATTTACGGAAAATCTCGAAATAAATACATTTTCCAACGCAAAAAATATATCCAGTCTGGAGCTGAAATATTCTTGGTTTATGAGATTTATTTACCTACATATTTTGCTTCAATTACCGAGAATGTAATACGGTATAAAGTTTCTTGACGTACTTCAAGTTACGAGCTGCTTTAGGCTAACAAAAAATCTACATGATTCCAAAGTCACGAAACGTTTGGTTTGCTAAAACTTTCTTCAGTTGTCGTACATTTTTCGAAAAAATCTAGAGGCATAATCAAAAACAATCCGCGCTATTATGTGGTTACTAGACCTCTGGTTCTTCCATTCTCAATATCTACCAATATTTTGAGGAATCACGACTGCTGTTCACAATGTTTGAACATATTGTGTTAAAATTATGTACTTTTAAAGGTGACTGACGAAATTTCCGGGTTTTAATTTACTAATAGAGCGATATACATTATAATTAAACTCTAAGATTGATGATAATTGTGTATGGTAATAAATATTTTTATTAAAATATATACAAATGTAGACAACCATTTTCAATTCACAAGCGTGCAATTGTTAACTCTATTTCTGCACTTTTTTATATTAAGCATTATGCATATATTTATATTAAGCCAATTCTACTTGAAATGTCAAGAACGCCATAGAGTATCTGCATGCATCTTTGTAAAATAACAACTTTTTGAGAAAATCTGGAACATAGAAATAAAAATAAAATATTTTTTTATTTCGGCATCTGACGGTCCTTTAGAAAAACTTATAAAAATTGCTGATTTTCAAAACAAGGCAAACTTTTGAATTTGATTGAACAAAATTTTTGAAGAAGCATGAAGTTTATATTATTTAGTCGGCGATTAAACCTTACGCGCGCAAAATATAAACAAATTTAATTGCTTGTATAAATGACGATTTTCAAGAATTGTAAATTTTCTAAGCCATTTGCATTAGAATTTTTATGTCATCGACAAGTAAAGAGGAAAAAGGAACTTACAGAAAAAGTTCAAGATTTCGTTCAGTCTCCCTCCAACGTTGTTTACGTCTTTGAATTTACCACTATAACAGTTAATCCAAACAATGATAAAACCCACAAAACACGTTCCAACGCGGAAAACAAGCAATAGAAATGTTTAGAAAACCCGCAAAACAGTTTGGAAATATCCGAGTCGCGTAATATTGCGCGTCCGCGCGTCTCTATCCCAGCACGCGCTCTATAAAACCGTCTCTTCTTCGAAGCGATCACCGAACGAATGACTATGCTGTGCTATGACTATGACTATCGCCTCTGCTGCTGCTTGCGGCATCGCCACCAGCGAATCAGCAAAGTATCGACCGCTTTTGCATTTTTTATACTGCATTTACCCCATAGATCAACAAAATATCTAATTGCTTCGTAAAAGTGAAAAAATAAAATCCAAAGGTAAATAAATATGTATATATCTGCCTTAAAATATTGACCATAAAAAACTCTAATATATTACTAGCTTCTGGATGAACAGTTAAAGTATTTAATCACAAACAAATAGTTTGTGTTTGCTAAGTACGTGATAGTTCTTCGTTCTGGTCTCCTCCGCGTAGCCTTAGATGGTATAAACGAATTCATTCAGAAATATTTCGCGGAAAATAAAGCCATCATTATTCCTCTATGTACATCGTGGATAACAGTTATTATTTTTTTCATTATGGAATTTAAAATGTGCCGCGAAAACTTCCTTTTCAGGTTTCAAAAGCGGTTTTTTGCACAATTGTTAAAATCCCATAATACAACAATTATAACAACATACAACAACAATGAGTTTTAACTTGGGTTAGTAGTTTTCGGACACACTATACAGGATTATGTTCCACATTCAATTATTATTTTTTTTAAGAATGATTTCTTGTAGAAAGATCTTTGCAGCCCCTTCAACCTCAGCCACCCCCAATGTGTGTTTTTTTTTCTTAATTTAAACCTATACGGTTTCTAAACCTAAAACCTATAAGGAAGACCTTTCTAAACGTCATAGAAAGGTCTTGAAAAAACTGTAACCGTTGCTGAGCCATAGCAATTATTTAAGGGAAATTTAACTATGATATTCTATCGAAATGGAATGAGCAGGGTCATGTTTTTAAGCCATCGAATGCAGCTTCTGAAGTATTTTCATGGATAATTAAGAATCATTACATTAAGTTCGAAATTGGTTCACTTTCTGAAAGGTAATTTAATACTATCTAGAATGATGTAAAAATGAGCGTTGTTCTTAATTTTGCTTCCGAGAAATTAGCAAAAACGGGACGGATAACATGAAATTTTGGCATAATCTTGCACCTAAGTGTCTGATATCCAAACTTCGCATTCTGGGTCCAAACTACTCGAATCTCCTAACTAATGGCGTTATGACTGAATATAATTTCGGAGAAAGGAGAAAAAACTGGACGGAATACATGAAATGTTGGCATAATCATGCACGTAAGTGTTTGATATTCAAATTTCGCTTTCTGGGTCAAAACTACGCAAATTGCCTCACTAATGTCGTTATGACTGAATCGAGTTTTCAATTCTCTATTCAACGATGCCAAAACGAATTATGTGGCTCAAATGGTTCTTGAGAAACTTTGAAAAAAGCAGTGTCATGTTTGAGTCGATTTTGCAAGTCAAAAAAAACACGCAATTGTAAAACTTCTTGAAATCAAGACTTTTTTGAGAAAACTGGCAACATTTCCTTATGGATGGTACACTTTCTAAAAAGGACAGTTAGTATGGAATGGTGTAAAATTGAGCGTTTTCTTCATTTTGCTTCCGAGAAATGAGCAAAAACAGAACGAAAAACATCAAATTTTGGCCTAATCTTGCACCTAAGTGTCTGATATTCAAATTTCGCTTTCTACGTCAAAACTACTCGAATTTCCTCACTCATGTTATTTTGACTGAATCTAATTTTCCATTATCTATCCAACGATGCCAAAACGGATTCTGTGGCTCAATCACGGCTTAAGAAACTTAGACAAAAGCATGGTCTTGTTTGAGTCGATTTTACAACTGGAAAAAGAACACGCAAATCTAAAATTTGTTGAAATCATGACTTTTTGGAGAAAACTGGCAAGATTTGCTTAACGATAGTCTACTTTCTAAAAAGGCTATTTATTTCTCTCTAAAATAATGGTAAAATTATCGTTCTTGCTCATTTTGCTTTCGTGAAATGAGCAATAACGGGACGGAAAACATGAATTGTTGGCATATTCTTGCACCTAAAGGTCTGATATTCAAATTTTCACTTTCTGGGTCAAAACTACTCAAATTTCCTCACTCATGTTGTTACGACTGAATCGAATTTTCAATTATCTATCCAACGATACCAATGTCATGTCATGCAAAAAATAAATGAAAAATGGCTCGAATGAATACTTCTAAAAAATACCTTTTACTTGTAAAACATTGAAATAAGCGCTTTATCACTTGTGAATTCAAATGTTGATGCCACTGAAGCTGCGAAATGAGATTAGCTTGTTTGATACTATCCGGAACGGACTTTAAAGAGAATTGCTTACCTGAGAAAAACTTGCAAAATAAACCTTTTTGAGAAGTGAAAGTGACGAAAATCTGTTGACCCTTCTAACACCAACTTCCTACGAGCATTAATTTCTAGTTCTTTTGCTAATTACCGAACTCTGGAGTGTTTCAGATTAAATATGAAAATGTAGTTTGTCACAACATTAATTTTGTGTTACACATTTAGTTCAGTATTTCAAACCTTTAGATTATAATTCGACTTGAAATTGGAGACAACTGATCTCTAAGAAATACTTAGTGTTATCACATGCAGAATTAATTCCAGCAAGGAACAAAAATTTTGTATGTACGGAAAAAACCACAGCAAAGCACTTGCACGGATTTTTGTCCGAGAATAGTTCTATTGGAGGTAATTTGACCAGTTTGCTACTAAAAGAAATTCTAGCTCCCAAATAGACTGAAAGAAGATCCGTCTGTTTGCACAGAACATACCCCCTGGGGGGGGATATTTTGTGGTCTGTTTGTTTTCCAATTATCACAGTAGCCAAGACGTTACGTTAGTAAAAACCAATACGCTGTAATAGAGTGCAATATTATGCCCACAGCCTCTGATTAGTTACAGTACATAAGTGAATAAAAATGTCATATAAAGTTAGACAAGTTGAACCAGAGGCTTCATATCTAAAATACAAGTTTAATTCAGAAAATTATTTTTCTGAATACTAAATTATTATACTTTGAATGGAACGTTCAAGGTTACATAAATGCTGTCGGCATGACTATAGGTAGTTTATAGAGTATGGTTAAATCCTAGATTAATATTAGAAATATAATTGGAAACTTCAAATATCCTAACACGATTCATACAATCGTCTACGCACATGTATGAGCATTTCGCAGAAATGTGCATCAATAGACAATGTTGGGAAATGTTTCACAGAAACGGTTGTAAACAAGCTCATTTAGTATCAGCATATAAGTGAATCCATTTTCATTATCAAGATTTTTTCTTTTGGTTCTGAAATGGCTTAGTTTATTTAAATAATTGAAATAGAAAATTTTAAACATTTCAACCGTTCAACGGCAAAAAAATAGTTACAATAAGTATCAGTAATAAAGATTCCCCAACAAATGAAATAGACGAACGTCACAACGAAGTCCTTAACATTACACTGAAATTTCCTACTGCTTACTATGCCAGTGTCGTAATTCTTCAGTGGCTGTTTTGTTGTTTGATTTGAACATTGCAAAGTCCCTTGAGTACAATGTCGTCCGCAATTCAGCCGATGTCGGCTTTAAGAAAGGATAATATGCAACATAAACAAAACAATTATGTAAATTTTACCAACACATTTTCACGGCAATTAAAATTTGCAAGTAGTTATAACATGCATGGTTCACGTATGGCATTTAACCGCCCGTCTTAAGGTTTAAACATTATATTCGTATTTTAAAAAATCGAACCTTCCGAATGTCTCAGCAAAAAATGTGGAATTAATGGTATTTATGCGTTTCGTTTAAAATAAATCTTCATCGGTCAGACACAGTTGAAAGTAGATTTATTGTAGTTTTCATTGGAAGTTTGAGAATGAAAAACTGAACATGAACTGAAGATTTCCGAACTATCCCGTCCATCGTCATTAACAATTTACTCGCTTGCACGTAAGTTTAAAACATTTTTAATTCAGTCCAGATGTATCATAGAAGGGTAGAAAACTTGTTGAAAAGTCTGTGATTGGCCAATATCCAAGTTGATTCAGTTTCAATCTACAATCATTTTTAAGAGCCGCTACTTCCACACAACGACATTTTAGATGTCACAGATTTAGATTGGACCACCGCTTGTAGCATTGAATAGGTCAAACATGTCATGATATAAACAGGAAGTACAAAAATACTACAAGAAGTAAAAAAATATATTTTAAATTTGCAATGGGAAAGACGGCTCGAGTGCTTCATAACTTTCATCGGCAAATACAGTTTATAAATTGTCCGTGTTCCCTCATACAATCGATACCTGCATATATTTTAAAACTGACTGTAAATAAATATTTATTGAATACATTTGAAACTAAGTTTTCTCTTCAAATGACCGAATTAATCAATCGAAATAAGCTACAATAAAACAATTTGTATCTGATTATCATCACACAAGGAAAACTTTTGAAATATTAAACATTCAAGGAAAATGTAAAATCTTGCCCATTTTTGTGCAATTTTACAAATACACATTCAATATCAGCTGAAAAACGTACAACTCTATTAATTCTGAACAAACCAGAGTCATTAATTAGACAATGGATGTGCCTAAGCTAAGTTATCTATTACCGTTGCTCCAGTTTCGATGTTCGAACGTGCAATGTTTTAAAAAGAAATCCTCAAACTGAAAACGATTTTAGCGAAATGGCATTAAAATGCTGTACATGGTTATACAATTTCCGGGCCTACAAATCTGAAAATTGGCAAGTTTAATTTCAATCATTCAGTCGATATTGCCAACGACAGATAATGTACAACTATAAGAATACACAAACCTAGCGCCCCTATCATATAAGGTCAACAAGAAAAAAGTTTATTAAAAAAAATATTGCGATACCGAAAACAGTTTACGTTGAAGAAACACAGTTTCTGAATGCAAATGTTTCCTGCAAATAGCATAACTTTAAAAATTGCTTTTATTCTTATATTTTTTATATATTTTTGGATTCGTTACCTAGATTTTAATCGCCTGGTTATATTTAGCGCTCGCTTTAATTTTCTGATTTTTTGATCGTTTACTGCTGCCAATCGCTCAGTTGGCTATGTTTTATTAATCGGTATGGCATAACTCATCAATATTCACGCAAATCAATAATTGATATCGTTATTAATTATTTGGGTATTTAGGGCAAATCTACACCACCTAATGCATTGCAAATAAACTGCTCGTAACTGTAGCCCGTAATTATGTACAGCAGAAATTGATGCACTGGAAACAAGATATGTAGTTCATTGAAGGTCTAATCACATAATGCAACTGCCGCACTGAATTGGATCTGAGGACGAGATAAATAATTACATTGATTCTGCACTTAATAACAAATCCTTAAAACATTGTATTTAGTAGATACGTTTTTTGAAATATAAAATTCTCGAACATTTTCTGGTATAGGCAAAACATTTTCTGTTAATTTCGTTGCCTACAAAAAATGTTATCACCTTTAACACCGTTAAAATAATCTAGCCAGAAACATTGCAAAAAAAAACTTTTTTAAATTTAAATCTCAGAACATGGGTTACGTTCATACTGTGCTCAATTGTACTCTGAATAAGATTAATTCAGTGAAATTAAGCTGGGAAAAAAATACCCGTCAGGTAGGTATGGAAGAAAATAAAGAAAAACAATCAGCGAAATTGGAAAAGAAATATTATTTTGCTGACAGAAACAGAAAAAAACAAGCAACATTTGCAAATATGCAAATTAATATACCATTAGAATTTTAGGAAAACGTTGTTTGAACGGACGAGAATATATTTAATATTTGGAGCTGATGTAGAGAAAAGTAAATGTGAAAACGAACCCGAAACATTTAAAGCCAACCCTAACACGGTTGTGCACGTTTAATGATCTAGGGGTCTTTGATAGCAAATCGAGTTACAGAATTGGATTTTATTAATTTTATTAAAGGGCGTGTCGTGACTTATATATTCTGAAAAGATACCTCAGCAGGGCCGGGATATAATCCCCATTCACCATTAAATTCAACTCAACAAAAATAAGCAGTAAAGTTTGCAAAAGCTAAATAGCTGTTAAAGTTACAGACAAAGAGAAGTTAGTAAACGGGTAATTAAAAATTGCTTGCGATGCAAAATAAATTGTTTCACTCAATGCTAAATACGTTACAAAAAGTGTTCAGCTTAAAGCGCGGTCTGAATCAGTATTCAAAGTAGTAAACGAACTCTATCGCTCATGCCACTTTTTCTAAATTTCGCTCATGTGGTTAAACTAAAGTTTATCCGTTGATAATTGCGTTTACTCCAGTCAACAAAAAATGTAAAAGAAAAATCTTTGAATCAGCCAAAAATATACAGATATATTAAATATAAGCCATTTAAAATAATAAATTGTTGCTATGAACCAGCAACCAACGCAAGACTTATTCCAGAGAAACAAACTGACCACATCTGTACAGACAGATGTGAGATCCCAACCCTTCTGTAATGATGATTTCAGAGAGCAAAATAATCGAGAGTTTATAGCGGCGCGGTATTTTTCACTGATGCCAAGAAAGCCATTAACTGTTCGTGTTGCCAAAGCACTGTTTTTCACGAAAAACTATTAGCGCAATCTGTTACAAGCATAATCTGAGGTATAGCTTTGGATGGCAGTGATTGAGTGAGAAGCTTTCATTAACGATTGGAAACATATTCACTTAATAGTCTAAGGGTTTATGAATCTATTTGCATTTGATCCCGCTTGTCCCATATAAAAAAGTTCCAGTGACATATTAGTTGGACGCTAAAGTGATGTTTTTGTTCAACGCGTTTTTCAGGGGTTACTGATTTAAGTGAAATTTGTCTTCTTTCTTATTCACATAGCTAAATAGACTAAATAGCTAATATAAACTACCTTTATTTCCAAAGTTTTTCATTCCATGTTGTTACATAAGCTGATGATACAATGAACAAAATGATAGCAAATTTAAACTTTTTATTTTGTTTTCTAGATCCTTAAATAATCCATAAGCGTCAAAAGGTAAATTGTCTCGTTTTTTCGGTTGCTTTATCCTTGGCATGTTTCCATTGAAGAAGATTGGGCAAATGTGCATTGAAAAATTAAATTAACTTTTACTTTTAAATCGCTCTTTCTGCCATTTACTAAAATATTAAATTAGTATTTATATCAGTTTATTCTCAGAACCTTTTTTAAGTTCATTTCTTAAAAATTAAGCGGAATAAAGGCATTCTAAATAGAAAAAAATACTCACAAAACAACGGTAAGAAAGGCCGTCAAAGAGTCCATCGAAACCATTATGCAAGGTAGGTTGGATGGTAAAGAAGCATCGAAATGTCGGAGGTAAGCAGAAATCGGGGCTCAGAAATATAAGAGGCTGGACGAGTATGAGCGCGCCTGAGTTGTTCCACGTAGAAGAGGTGAACTCATGAGAAAAAGAAGAACTTTGTGTAAGTATTCATTACTTCGGATCCGGATAAGAAAGGAGTAGGTAGTAAGTCGAGATCGAGTAACGATTAGTTGCTTTTTTCCTACCTCTAATACTGCGATTCAGCATTCGTGATACCATAATATACCTTCATTTACATTAAAGCGTTTACCATTTTTATTGAAATTTTATTGTTACCAGCTTATCGCAACTAACCCTGTGTATAATGCTTATAAGTAGGTATATATTTCATCGAGTTGATCGATTATTTTGTACCTACTTGAGCAAAAACTTAGCAATGTCAGACCAATACCTATTGTAATGATAGTATATCGGAAAATGCATCATCACATAATGCAATAACAAGTATATACTTGCACCATTAACAACATGCCTATGCACTAAAATGCTAATCGTGACTGAGTACATCGATGCAATCACTATTGATTGCACTCTTATTAATTGAAGCAGTTCACGGTGTATAAAGGGTGAACACATGTCCGCCCTACATGTCGTATTTGTTGAGAAATTATCAGAGAGAATCTGCGCATATATCACATCAAAATGCAAATGACCATCCAACAGCAAAATTCGATTCCATGAGCATGATTGATATTGCTGACCGAAAACTGTATTGAAACTACCCCGGCTGTTTTTACTATTAATTGTGCATAATTTTTCAATAATATTTATCTACATCTTTTACTCATTTTATTTCAATATTTCTACATATAAACTAAGCATATTAGTTGTTGATTCAAGTGTTATTGCTGTTCATTCATAGGCGCAGTTTCAACCCCGAGAATTAAAAACAAGCAAAAACGTTCACACAAACTTGGGAGACGCTTATTTTTCGAGATATCATCATCTTATCAGTATTTCCTTAATATATGCATTTTTAATTTAAAACATTTCTGTACTTTCTAGAAGCTGTAGTTCTTTATTTATTTTATGGCATATATATTATTTCATATGTATTATAATATTAAGATGTATAAAAATAGATGTATCAAAGCACATCTACTATTTTTTACAAAAACGCCTTTTTAACAACTCTCACACCGGTTGGTGAATAAAACGTTGGATTAAACTTTATTTGATTTTCTGGAAACAATGTATCTGCAACTGTGACTCAAGTGTACCACCTACATTTTTTTTCTCGGATTTAAAACGTTTGGAAAATTAATAACTATTATTAAGTACCTTACTTGACGGTCACATTTGCCATGCTTTATCAGGTATGCTTGAATATATCAATTTTAGTGTGGAGAAGGAAGGTTTATTCATTTTAATATCGATTCAATTCATGTGCTTGATATGCAAAATATGTTATAAATATTTCTTATTTCCCGTGATTTTTGCATTCAACCAATTTATTTGAGAGTTGAGATGCTTCCCTTTGGTTGGGACTATTATTACTCGATTTTCGGGGGAAAGTAATTTTGCAATTTTCTTGCAAATATTATTAATGCAAATTTTCGAAACTTATTGTATCTACTTCCATCGACTGATGATCTAACGGTTAAAAAGACGCAAGTTTTCCATGAGCAATCAAAAATGTTATTGGCTGTTAATCTTTATCTTCTCAAAGTATTATGTAATTTAAATACCTAATAAAAAAAATTTAAGTTTATGTTTAAAGCATGTAAACTTGTTTCTGATGCAGAAAACTTAAATATATTTTTTTATTCAAGACAATTTGGAAACAACTCTAAAAAGAATTAGTTGTGGCGCCAGTTGAACGCTGCCTTGGCATCGATTGCAACCCTGTGAGCCGCCACTCTATGTCTATGATACAGTGACCCGCCTTATTGAGTATCGAGCACTGACTTGGCTCGATCTCCATACATGATTGATTTTAGAATTCAGCTATTATATTCGGGGAGCTTAAAAAAAATTGGATTTACTAGCTTAGCGTTTCTAAGTGCTTTTAGTGCAGCAATATCGCTCCAAATCGTCTTCCGATAAAATGAGACTCTTTATCTCGATTCTCCGACTTACTCGAAATCTGAAATCGTTTGGAATGTGCAAACTACACATTCCCTTAGCTGAATATGTTATGCTTTGGTGATAAAGCGTGATTGTCTATGGCAATACTTTTTATATAGATTGCAATGATTCTCCACTGTACTTTATTTGACCCACTGCACGAATAAGCGTTATTCCTTAGAATTAATGCGTATAATTTTCTCACTAAAACACTCATAATAAGTTTACTGTTGAGCAGTCGTTGCTAAATATAATAATGTCGCCCTTATCGTAATGTATTTATTGCGTTAGAAATACGGCCAGGTTGACCAATGGGTACCTATAAGAGGTCATTAGAATTCATTTTTTTTGGAAATATCGTTTATTTTGATAAAATAGTCATTTCTCTATCGGTATTTACTCGAAAAACAAGATACAAGTGTTTCATTATGCCAAATAATTTAATTAAGCAGTTGGAGATTCGAAAACTCATTCTACACGGTCGCTTTAAAGCTTGTAATCCCTGCAGCTCATCACTAAAATATAATTATTTTCAGACCTCTAGATTTGAGATTATCCTATTAAAATCTAGATCTTTTTACCGAAACTCATTTTGATGCAATTAACGCATTAATTCTATAAGCAGTCTCTCAACCATGTACCAAAAAAATATATTTAATAAGTTTTGTGCATTCGAAATGTTTGGGGTAAAAAAAAACAATTACAGCAATATTAGAGCCTTATAATAAGAAGTGAAGAAAGAATTAAGTTCTTAATTTTGTAAAATTTGGGGAAAAAGTGTAATTTCGAGTTTTGTAAAAGCAGATTTTTAATACAATTTCGGGAATATTTAATATTAAACGTTGCCTTGATTGGTTTGAATAACTGGGCTTATCACTAGAGGCACATTTAATTTCTTCTATGCTCGTCTAAGTTATTCCCAAGGAATTATAAAAATAATTAAACCATAATTACAAAGCCGGTAAGACACAGTTTTGTGCGAGCTGAATATTGTTAGAAAGCTTATTACGTTTATAAAAAGATAATAGTTGCCACTTACCACGAAGCTCCACTTTAGAGTATCTGTGTGCATATAATGTTGATAACAAATCACACATACTGAGTGGCTCATTGAAAATCAAACAAAGACCTTTTTGCGTATTATACTCCGACAATTTAACTTTATTTTGGATTTATTATAAATATATATATATTTTTCAAAAGATTTTCTGTATATTTTCTAGAAGCGCAATTGGTCTCAATTTAACGAACAATAGTTCTTCATGTAATTTAAATCATCAAGGTATAGCAGATAAATGTCTCTCCTTATTTGCATAAACAATGCGAACGGGGTGATATATTTAACAAAGTGCAACACTTAAAAGAAGATCAACTAAACTATAAAAAAAATATACGAAATAAACAAAAACAAAGTAAGCGAAAGTTATCAGTCGTTATTTAAGACGTAAAATCTAAGCGATTTGGACTGATCGATCATGCATCGCAAAAGGAATTTAAAATGAAGTAAATATTTGGTTAAGGCTTCACGGGATACAACCACCTCAAGCATTAAATTATGCAAATGGAAATGTTGGTCAGGGTAATGCTGAATCGAAATATTTGCTTGTTTACTTTGAAAATCGACCCTCCGAATAAGATTTTCTGATGCACCGTCTAAACTACCGGAAGTAAATCGAGTCAGTCGGTCACTAACAATAAAATCATATAAATTTGATTTAGAAAAAAAGGAAAGTTAATCGATTGAAGCACACTTAAAATAAAGCTTTGCATATGCAAGGTGACAATTATAAGACGTTCTTTGACATTATCTAAATAACAAAAATATTTTTAAGTTTTAAATTTAACATTTAAGCACCAGTTTTCACCACTTTCACCAAACATATACGCTCAGCCACCCCAAATATAAAATATTAAAAGGTCATCCATTACTTGTGATAGCTCTTTAAAATGCTTTACGAACGCATTTCCAGACGTTACATTTAATAAAGCAAGCATTTCTATGATTTTTTGCAAATGTACTGAAAATATTTAAGCGGGCAGCGTTATTTGAGAGGCAATGAATAAGATAATTCGGGAAATTTTCACGTTGCCTTACAGGGTGTTAATTACGATTAATTTCACATGCTTACTCTTGTGTAAAGTGCACCATAATAAAAATTAATAAAAAGACAAAGATTGAATTATTTATATCCCCAGTTCGAAACACCACCGCTTACCTAGATTACTCCGACTCTCCAAAATACAAACAACTAACGAAGAACTATTTATTAACCGAAACAATAGGTTCTTATGCTAGTTGATAAATTTTAACTTTTCTATATTCCCTCCGCAGCAATCTCCTTGGAATTGTTAACGTGATTTATTCTAATCGAGGATAATACGGACAATAAAGTAAGATATAGGCGTCTATTGTTCAGAAATCCCGTTTATTTTCCCTCGGAAAACTTTGCAATTTTCGAGAAACTTGAATATCTCGAATCAATTTTTGTTCGTTATTAATACTGGGCATCAGAAATTAAAACTGGATTTATAAACATCTTTATTAACGTCCTTACATTCTAGAAGCAATACATTTCTTAATACCAATATGACTTTGGTGGGACTCTATCTTCTTTGATGCCCATGTTTTCCATAATATCCATTTCAAATGTACGGAGTTTAGGCTGAAACGTTATATCTTTTATAACATCAGCGGTCGTATCTTTAGGCTGCTCTTTGTATGTGGACTTGGTTTTGTAATCAATTGTTTCTTCCGCAGTTGCTGGGACAGGAATTATTCTGCCAGTTCTGGTAGAAACTCTTACTTCCTGTCCATCTTCAGTAAATCTAGATATTTTGATAAATATGCGTTATTAATACAGGTTGCACCTATATGTATTAAAATATAGCTTGATATTACTCCTTTTTTATTCAAATAGAATTATAAAACACACAAAGCACGAATCATGGTCTTGAAAAAGGATAAATCGCTTTGTAAATATTTCCATAGCTTACCGCCATTCGTAGGGTGTGGCCTTAAGATCTGAAGGATCGACTAACGCTACATCAGTGGTAACTAAAAGAGGTTGTTCTTCTTGGATATAAACTCCCTCAAAATTTCGTTTCTCATCTTTTCCAATATTCTTCAATTTGCAGTTCAAACCTTCCACTAATACCCAATTTCGTTCCTCAAATATACTTTTTACAATACCTTGTTTCCCTTTGTCTTTACCTAAGTACAAAAAAACCAAACCTGTCATATCGCAACATTCTCGTTAATACCAATAGAACTAAAAATAGTTGTCATATAGTTTTAAAGCAAAACATGCCTAAACATTAAAGAAAAGCGTGCTCCAGGCCGAAAGCCGCTCCAATCTTAAAAACCGGAAGTAATATGAAAAGTTTCACCTTGGCAAATTTTTCGATGGCAAAGTCTTTCATGAATATCAAACATGCAATAAATAGCAGCAAAATTTCCAAATCACCTACGTATTTTTTTCAAGAAAGAATGAGGTTTACATATTTGCAAAATGTCGGCGTCTAAGACAAAATCTAAGAGAAACTTAAAGTCAAATAACCGATGGTTTATAATTATGTCAAAAATTCCGAATCCAGATCTCCAGAGACAAAATCGATTATTGCGTAAAAGTATAAAT
The DNA here is from genome assembly GCF_020466585.1 of Dendroctonus ponderosae. Classification (NCBI taxonomy): domain Eukaryota; kingdom Metazoa; phylum Arthropoda; class Insecta; order Coleoptera; family Curculionidae; genus Dendroctonus; species Dendroctonus ponderosae. The sequence goes on from NW_026018814.1 coordinate 5,221,850, forward strand.
ACTTAGCAAAATTCGACCCAATATTTTTCATTGGAAACAATGCGCGTTATAGGTAAAATTGCTTATATTATTTTATTGCGCCGATGGGCTAAGTCAGCGTGAACTTGCCGAACACTAAGTACATACCGTTAGAAAATTATCTCTTAGAAAAAAACGATTTTCAAAACACCAATTTTAAAAATATTAGAATTATATCAATATTCAAATGCAACTTCAAAGAACAAGTCTAATTTGCAAAAATAAATTACAAGAATGTTTCAGAAATACCCACCTCTACAATGTCTAGTTTAACCACAGTAATTTTCAAGCTTTTATTTTATTCTGATAAGTTATCAGAAAAAATTGTGGAGCTTGGTAATATAAGTATTTCGGTCTTATAATGCATGTACCGTATGTACAGAATTTACCGATAGAGTCGCATAATTAGCAATCTTTGCGTTGTGAATTAGCAAATTCCAACAAGTAAAGCGAGGAAAACTGATCATTTAACTATGTGAGTGACTGGTTGAACCCAATTTTAGTCCATTTTAGTCTGCTTAAATCCATTTTGAATTTTTGGTTACTTTTAATCTCTCTTTTGTGAAAAGATTTAGTGTCTCGTCTCTCGTCGTATTTTACCAAATTGATTTTCAATGTGATTTTTTGACAATTTTTACTTATTTTGACTTCCTTCTCTTGGATATGATTTGTTTAGTGCTCTTGAGGGTCGTGCTTGTGTTAAGTTATTGCCTGGTTTTTCATTCAAGGGCATACTTTTGGCTCCTTGAATTATCGACACACATAATACAAAAGAGTTTCATTCAAGAAATAAATTTCAATCAAGTGATACCATAAAACAACATCGTATTGAAGCCATTTTGTTCATCCAAAGTACTCGATAGTCCAAAGATATTACACTTGCACTGTTATTACGAATTAATAGAAAAGCGTAAAAGAAAAAGTACATTTTCGATAAATCGAAAGTAGGCGCCGGAATTCTTTTAAAAAACACTAGAAGAGTTAATAACGAGATACATAAAAAATACCAAGGGCGAATCTGTCTCTTGGCTGCAAATACAAAGGATGATATTCTTGAGAAATGAAGCTTATAAGATGTTCTATAAAACATTTTTAGAAGATTCTAAGTTTCACGTTTTGGATCCTTCCTCAAAGAGGAAGACCAAAAATATACGGAAATGTAAAGCTACTTCCATCATACACCACCAGTAGGATTATTAACGGAAGAAAAACAAAGAAATCATGTGTTTACTACCATACATTCCTCCAGTTTTGCAGGAACATTTCAAGAATCTTAAAATCTCGAAATGATGAAACAACGGATTACTTTTTTTAATAATTAACTACTAAATGTTCAAGAATTATTTCATTAAAGTTATGGTTTCAAATAAAACTCATAGTTATTGCTTTATATATAATATTCATTTATAAGACATTCAGATAATTTTCAAAATGATTTAAGTCAATTCGAGCTTTAAAAACAACATATTCGTATAAAATTCACAGAAAATTTCATATTGAAAATTAATTTCGAATAATCAAGACTAATAAAATTCTAAATAAAAAGGTCCCGTAATGTAAAAATATGTTTTAATTTATTTAAATGTAATTCATTAAATATCTCCAAACAAGAAATAGGTCTATGATTTTGACCACTTCCATAATTATGGGCACATATGTAAATCTAATATTGATCTTCAAATGTAAATGAAAGAAGAGGGGATGGCAGAAACCCAACCATTTAAAACAGTCAATATTTCATAAAAAGTTTATTTAATAATCACATGTTTCCTTCTCCAGCAGGAAAATCGTTTTTGTTTCCTTATTGTGTTAAATTTACAATCCAAAAGTGCGAAATAAAACTAATCCTGACTGACTGACGGACTGCATTTTATTCACCATTATATCAGCAATACGCCCTTTAAAAGATTCCGTATATTTTTTCATGGAAAACGAAAATAGATATAGATAAAAATATATGAATAATCGGGATTTAGTTTCAATTTATTGTACTTTCATCAATGGTTTGCTAATGTGCAGCATTAATTTTCAAAATCTACTTCCATTGTGACCGGAACTATTGTCCATTTATTTTGGAATATAAATTTGAGATAAAAGACGACGTTATGATAAAACACCGCAAGCAGTGAGGATTATAAGAGGCTAAAAAAATATCTTGAAGGGGAACCCCTCTTAAGCTGGTTCTATAGAATTTTTTCCAAACCGATAGCGCAAAAGGTGGAAATAAAAGAAAACGTTTTTTAATGTTAATTATATGTAAATTTTAATCAATAGTCACATACAGCAATAAAAATTACAGTAATTCTCTCTCCTAATTCTGGAAATAAAATGATTGCATTTGCAAATGCGTCTTTAAAATTGGCGTTTTACTAAACTCAAGCATTTAAGCTAAATTTATAGGCGAGATATTATGGGTCTTCCGGTTACCTGACAAACAAAAAAAAATTATCATTTCCAATATGTAACAGTTTGATTTACTTAAGCAATCCTACGCTACAGGCATACGCTACAATTGACCCAGGCATATTTAGCAATGAACTAAACCACCTGGATAACATTACCACCATCAAGTACCTATGTATATGATATAAATAATGAATAGTTCACTTACCAATTAAAATCTCGACTCTGTCGCCTCTGAAAAAACTCCACTTTTTAATAGGTTCAACAAAAACCTTAGGAGCCAAAGTACCCGGTTGATTTTCGTTCCTAAATTCCATAGTCCATGGCCTGTGCACGCCAAAGTAGAACTTCTTCCGTTGAATTACCGCATTCGGTTTATATTGGACCCCCTTTGGATTTCTCCAATACACTTGATTCATTGCTCTATTAATATACCGGTCTGGTAAATTAGCGTATTGTTTCGACCATTTTCCGATTCTGGCTAATTGGGCTAATGAAACTCTCATGATTTACAGCAATAAAAAAATGTGCTTTGGACCTGTTCCTCAAGGGTAGATACTGTGGGTAGATAATTGTTATAAAATATAGGTTAGGTTGAGTCTAGGCTAGATTGAGGCTATGTTTACTAGACCTGCTTTGCCGGTTGCGGTTTATTTTTAAACATCCGACGCGTGATTTTTAACTGTTGTGTAACTGTGATTTTTAGAATAGGGAAAGTTACAATGAAGTAGATAAGAATAAACGGTAAATTCAACAGAATTCGTTGAATGCAAGGATTTACTTTTTCAAAATGTCAAATTGTCATCATGACATCAAATTGATGTGTATACAAATGCAACGTTTGTCAGGGAGGGCAACTTTTACTAGGGACGGCAACTTTTGCAATAAGCAAATTGAACTTTTGCCAGGGCGACCATACACAAATGCAACTTTTACCATACACAAATGCAACTTTTACCATGCACAAATGCAACTGTTACCGTACACAAATGCAACTTTTGCTAGAGGCGGCAACTTTTTCCAGAAACAAATGCAACTTTTGTCAGGGCGGCCATACACAAATGCAACTTTTGCCAGGGTCTGCAACTTTTGCCATTTGTGTATACACAAATGCAGCTTTTACTAGGGATGGCAACTTTTATCATAAACAAATCAACTTTTACCGGGGACTACAACTTTTGCCAGGGAAGGCAACTTTGGTCATACACAAATGTAACTTTTACTAAGGAGAGCAACTTTTGCCATAAACAAATGCAACTTTTTGCGGGACTGCAACTTTTGCCAGGGACTGCAACTTTTGCCAGGGAAGGCAACTTTTGCCAAGGAGGGCAACTTTTGCCATACACAAATGCTAATGCCACCTGCTAATACCTGATAATGACAAAAAACATCATTGCTGGTTTGACTTTCATTAAAAAATTGTAGAAGAGAACTTTTTTAATATCAAGAATTTTCGAAATTTGAAGCAAATATCACAATTTTTCTTTTCGAATTCTGAATGAGGAATACCAATAGGCTGCCAATTATATATGGGACCATTTGAAAATAATGCTTATATAGCAAAGTTGACATTCGATTTTCAACTGTGAATCTTCTAGAAACCTTCGAAAAACACGCTATCTCCGAGTGAGCCCCTATTACCCCTTAAAATCAATGGCACTAATTTTGAATCACCCTGTATATTATATACTTAAGCATTTCGTTTCTCCGACTTCGTCGTTTGGTGCTTGATATGTTTCTACTATCATGATTAAAAAACGCAAAAAATTCTGTTTCAATAATCTTCCATGTAGGTTTTTAAATGTATCTGAAATAGGAAAATAACTCTTCCAAAATAAGCTTGTGAAAGCTTAAAGTTCTAGCTTTTCTTCAAGCCTTTTCATTCGCCTTTCTGATGGCAAAATTTATATTCGCCCTTTCGTCGAAGGGATAATGAACGATTTTGCAATTTACAAATTAAGAACTTTTTAATTACTTTATCTACAGCTAGTCACTATTAGACTAAATATGAATGTGTCTAATGGAATTATAGAAACTGCAACGGAAACTGCAACGGAAATGAATAAACTATTTTATCAATTCTAATAAATACAAATTCAATTTGTATTTGACGTAATAAATATATTCCATATTTAATGGCATTCTAAGGAGGGACGAGATTGGCACTCAATCTTAGTTTCATGCTTGTCCAAAAATCATTAACTTCCAGTTGAAAAAACTTTTCTTTAATACAATGGTTGCATTGTGTTTATTTTTAAAATGGTAAATTTAAAAGTATTTCTTCGCATCTCTTTTTGTAGTTTGGACATGTTGATTTTCCTCTTTATAATTTATTGGAATTCAAATAGGTTAACGCACTAAGTACGAGTATGTACGTACGAATCGTATGCTCAACACACTTTTCAACTGCCTACATTACTAGCGATGAAGTGAAAAACACCATTGAAATTCAAAATTTCGTAATGATATTTGCTGTTCAGACTATCTCCTGAACATATTCAAACAGGTTTTATAAAATATACGAGCTTTGTTGATAAAGTACGAAGTTCTTTTTTGTATATTTATTATAAAGTTTGCATCATTTTGTTACGTAACGCAGTGAATAAACGTCTACAATAAAAATATATTAACTATTACATAATTACATTAACAATTAAATATTGAACATATCACTTTTCCAGTATTTTCTTTCAGAAAGATTTTTTAAATTTTACAACATTCAATTTGTTACACTTTATGTTGATGGTTGATATTTTATGATGTTGAGCAGTAATCTTCCGCGAATCGAAACAATTGAGTTTTTGCCTGTGCACCATCAGCATTGAGGGAAATTGTTACGGGTCCAAATAAAAATGGCTGCTTTTGAGGCAAAATTTATATATACTATATAGCTATATAATATACTTTATATAAGCGTAAATTAAGTGGTTGGAACCACCCGCATTTTACAGAGCAAAAAATGAGCATATTGACGCGATACACAGATAAACTAGAAAATTACCACTTTTTCTACTCTTATTTAATTTGATGTTTTAGGGCTGTACATCTTTTGATAATATTCAAAATAATGTCTGGATATTGAAATAATTTATCATCTATTTCCGCCTGGTCGATGATTATTGTTTTCCATTTTCTATTACACTTCTACCGATTATGTTTCGCAAATGTAGCATAATTTCAATTTCTTTCATTGCACTGCTAATGTGACACCTAAAGACAATAGCATATTTAATCAGAGGTAATTATTAATCCAGACTATATCGCAGAAATCCTGCAATATTTCTTAGATAACCTATTATACAATGTATTCATTGTATCATGAGTTAACCAATCTATGCGAGTTAACCGATGGATTCCCCGAAGTCAGATGAAAATTATCTTGAGTCGAGTTTGCGTTGGAGATCACTTTCTTAAGTGTTGGCTGCGGAATACTAGTTAGCCATTTACGAACTTGACTTCACCTTGCCAAGAACTCTAAAATAAGTTAAGATTATTGTTGGTATTTTGGTATTGAGAGTTATTGGTAATAACATCGATAATAATACTAGACACCTACCTACAGAATCTATATCACTGATTCATCATGCTAATCAAGTTATTAATAACTTTACTTCTCTGTAATATTATTGCTTATTCAAGTGCCCTAGTAAGTGAAAATGGTAATCCGGATCCCGAACCTGGAATTATTAGGTAAGTCCATGCTTAAGTGGGTAATTTTAAGTAAGACTGGCGTACTTACCTAAGAGAGGTATACCGGGTTTTTTTAAATAAACGTCCGATATTTACAGCCAGCTTTCTCGTGTATTTTTAAGTCAAAAAGTCCATTTTGGCATGTACTCGTAAGGCCTTACTTATCGAGTAACAGAGCCTTAAAAAAAATTACTTTTAAGCAATTTTTGATATAAAATCGATATGTGGTCAAAACCTATTATTTTCCCATTGTTCGTAGCGACTTTTCCATTATACTTTTGTTCATAATACTATTTATACCAGGTGCCGAGTAGTAGCAGACACATGGACACTCACATACATATAATAGTCAACTGGAACCTTTCAGGGCAAATTTTAATTTAAAAAAAATTGTATAGGAAATTCTCGAAGAGGTAGCGATACTGGCTGATAAGAATAGATATTATTATTTGATCTGTGTCAAAGGTCGTGAAGAGGATTTGCTCTTGATATAGAAAATTCAGGATTAATTCTTTTATTAAGTTGAATTTATTCATCAAGCAATGGTCTGATATCCAAGCTGTTTTGGTCTGCAAACTCTGGTTTGGTACCGCTTGACCATGTAATTCATCATCGCCGTATTGGCGTATTCCTATGTAAAATAATATTTCCTGCCAATTTTCGGCAGCCAATGTCGAAGCATAAGTTGTGTAAGGGCTGATTGTTTCATTATAGTTTCGCCTATTTCAGTGTTCATTAGTTTTAACACTTTCAGAATGACACTAACTAGACAGAAGACTGCCTTTGAACAGCACTTGAATAATGCTCCGTTCCTTAAGAAGTATGGTATCAATTCTGATTGGCTCTATAAGAAACACCACAAGCCCAGTCCTAGAACCAATGACTCGATTGCTATGTTTCGATATTTAGATGTAAGTATGTTTTTTTGTTCCTCAATTTTCTATAATGTATTTTAATTTTTCCTTCTTGGTACTAGCGTCCATACTTGTTTGCAATATTATTTTAGTCAGTAATTAAAGAAACTCGGTAGTTGGAAAAAATATACATATACAGATGGAACGCTTTATTAAAACTTGGACTTGGCAAAAGTAATTTTCTTATCAAATGATCAAAATCTTTTACTTTTCCACACAATGGCGGATCATGGGGAGTCATGGGGAGTCATGGGGGTTACGGCCCCTCCCCTTTGTGCTAGGTTTGTGTCGATTAGCGACTTAATGTCTCTAATTTCATACACAACAAAAAGCTGAATATCTACTACTAGAAAGCTGGAGCCGCCGCTGCTCAATGTATGATATTAAAATCTTGCTTTCTGGGTCATAACTATGCATGTTAGGTATGACTGAATCGAATTTATAATGGTCTATCCAACGATGTCAAAACCAATTCTTTAACTCAAATGGTTCTTGAGAAACTTCGAACAAAGCAGCGTCATGTTTCAGTCGAACACACAAATGTAAAACTTCTTGAAATCAAGATTTTTTGAGAAAACTGCCAAGATTTCCTGATCGATGGTTCACTTTCTAAAAAGGCCATTTAGTTCTCTTTGGAATGATGTAAAATTGAGCGTTCTTGCAGATTTTGCTTCCGAAGAAATTAGCAAAAACGGGACGAAAACATAACATTTTTGACGTAATCTTGCACCTAAGTGTCTGATATTCACATTTTCGCTTTCTGGGTCCAAACCACTCGAATTGCCTCACTAATGTCGTTATGACTGAATCGACTTTTCAATTCGCTATCCAAAGATCCCAAAACGAATTATGTGGCTCAAATGGTTCTTCAGAAACTTCGAAAAAAGCAGCGTCATGTTTGAGTCAATTTTGCAAGTCCAAAAAAAACAAGCAAATCTAAGCCTTCTAGAAATCAAGATATTTTTGAGAAAACTGCCAACATTTCCGTATCGATGATTCAGTTTCTAAAAACGCCATTTAGTTCTCTCTCGAATCATGTAAAACTGAGCGTTCTTGCTCATTTTGCTTCCGAGAAAGGAGAAAAAACGGGACGGAATGCATGAAATTTTGGCATAATCTTGCACCTAAATGTCTGATAATCAAATTTCGCTTTCTGGTCCAAAACTGCTCGAATTTCTTCACTCAAGTTGTTATGACTGAATTGAATTTTGATTTCTGTATCCCACGATGCCAAAACGAATTTTGCTCAAATGGTTCTTAGGAAACTACAAAAAAAGCACCGTCATGTTTGAGTCGATTTGGCAAGTCAAAAAAAAAACACGCAATTGTAAAACTTCTTGAAATCAAGACTTTTTTGAGAAAGCTGCTAAGATTTCCTTATCGATGGATCACTTTCTAAAAAGGCCATTTTGTTCTCTCGGGAATGATGTATAAATGAGAGTTCTTGCTCATTTTGCTTCCGAGATATGAGCGAAAACAGGACCGAAAACATACAATTTTGATTGAATCTTACACATAAATATTTGACATTCAAACATCATATAAATCAGATTTTTTAAGTTTGAAACTAATATAATTTGAACATAGATTTGATTCAAGAAAACATTGATTTTAAACAAATTGGAAGTACATATGTACACACTCGAAGAAATTTTGTTTTGCACTGATTTTTTTGCCTAGAAATGGTTGCTATTTTTATTATAATATTATTCTACAGCTTGACAACAATTCCGCCATCGTATAAAGTTTTTACTCGCATTTCAACTACGACTATAAATAAATGCATGAATCAGACTATTTATTAACTTATATGTTTGATAAGGTCGGATCATGTATATTATATGTCCAGTCTCGGTATGTTTATTTTTTTATATCTCATGGGAAGATAAAAGTTGTTTGTTGGATTCATATCGCCCCTCGCGCCAAGCCAATTGCAAATGATAAAACTGCTTATGTATATTTGTGGCCCACAAGATTAATTTCCTTGACATAATATTTATAATAATTGCTCTCTATTAGTCAGAAATTAGATTCTTTCACTTACTCATAATTAATGGTGAAACTTTATAATTATGTTAATTATATAAATCAAATTAACGGTAATACATTTATTTATAAATGTTTTCGATTTAACTCTTAATGTGATACGTGCAATTATCAATTGAAAATGTATTTATGCTTATGATGCATGCTAGTTATGCTACTACCTAAAATTATATTCTTTAAAAAGGTTTAAAAATGGTTCTTGGCTGATCTGAAAATATATGAAAAACTTAATATGATTAATCATCAAATAAGAACAAATCGTTGAACTTAAATATATAATTTTATACTGCTGTTATGGTAACACCATAACGCATTCCTACCCTCTTTGAGGAGGTCCCCTGTCTTGACCACTAATTGCATGTCGTATATCCAAATAATTATAGATTAAAAGTGATTAATATTCCTATATTTAAAAAGGTATTAAATAAAAAGTACTAAAATACAAACAATATATCGTGCTAATTTGTGCAAAAAACATTATTCCAAATTCTGATAAGGTACATGAAATGAAAAACGGCTTGAGAAAATCAGTGACATCTATATATAAGCCTGTATTTCTGTTAAGCTAAACCAATATTTGCTGGTTAGAGCTGATGACATTTCTGTTTACTTTCCCATTTATATTTGCTCAATAAATTTTGAACTTAAGGGTTACCTTATCTTATTAGAAATTGATGAAAATTGAATTCATATTTTGAAAAATCAGCCTATGAACGATTTCAAGTTGTCTGAGGAAATTGTGTGTAACAAACCATACATTGCTAATTTAATAATTACGAAAAATTGCTAACTGTTATTTCTTTAATTGGCGATTAGTTCATTTAATTTTTTTGCACTATTTAGGTTAAAAACATACGTTTAACGTGTTAGGAAGAATACGTTAACTACACGTTAAAGGTAAATACAGAAAATATCATTTTTGTGTATTTATTTAACACAAATCGACGCCTTCCAATTTGTATTGATTTTTTGCAAAATCTTCTGCAATTTGAACAATTCATCGGCACATCTATTTGATTTTCAGAATGAATTCTATGGTACAGTCGTGCTTGGTCGCACTGGAAAATCCCTAAATGTTGCTTTTGACACAGCATGGACTATGTCTTGGGTGTTATCCTCACAGTGTAATCATTTCAAAAGCATGGGCTGCAGTAAGTCTATAATATTATTGAAACATATGTTATAGTAAAATATCTTTAACAATAACTTTCGCATCAATGCGATTATCTATTTTTATATTTATCTTAAAGACATTTTTGCCAACAGTTTTCAAATAATTGAATAAAATTTTTATCTATCTTTGATAGATATGCCAATATAGTAGAAAAAATGTAATTATTAAACATAATTTCTTAATTGGTATCAAAATCAAATAAGAGTACAAAATTACGGAGTTTTCTTTCAAATTAAATGCCGATGTTTGACACGATTTTTTTTAAATAAAATGCGATTTAGATTTTAATCAATCATCGGTTATAATTTTGAAAAGTTTAAAACATTTAAACAGAAGTATTCGATTTTACTGAAAAATATAAATACTAAAAAACGACTCGTTGTCTGTTTGTTTTTTAATTATTGTTTATTACAGAAGCAATAAATTATAAATCTGGTTGAACTTGGCTCTTCAATTTAAATGGAGTATACTTTTAGAAATATATTTTTGTGAGGATAATTTTTCAATATTTGGGTTAGCAGCACTTTACTTGACTGTTTGTGAGATGTTGATTATTTTATTGATTTTTGTAATTACGATATTGTTCTCTCAAAAATTCAGTGAGCGTGAACCAATGATCATCAAAACCGAGTATTAAAATATAAATGTTATTGCAGTGTTTCACAATACCTATGACCACGATAAATCGAAAGATTATAAGGCCGATGGTCGGAAAATAGTAGTACCCGAAGGAACTTATAATTTGAGCGGCTTTTTTTCCTATGACAGTGTTGCTGTAAGTATAACTACTGTTATGTAGTGATTATTGAATAAGAACTATTCATCGTGATTTTTATATAGGTATCAAATCTGTTCTGATTTGATCAAATTTTCAGGTAGCCCATTCTAATATCTCAAATTTTTCCTTCGTCGAAATGACAAATGTACCAAACTCGTACTTATTCAATAAAATCGATGGAATTATTGGATTCGGATTACAACACGATGCTTATCAGCCCTTTTTCTACGCTTTAGTAGATCAAAAGAAAATAGCGCAACCAATATTCTGTATTTATTTAAACAGGTAAGTCTTCAGTAAAAAAAAATAGAGCGCYTGTTTTACGACTCCACTGAACCGCAGAAGCCATAAGAGACGTGAGGTCGCCTAAATAAGTGAGGGCRAAGTTGCKCATTTTGGCGTTTTACCAAATGCGGTTTATTAACTTACAAAATTCGAAAATGCACGTTTTATKTTATTTTATCTGAGGCTATTTAAAGATATAGSTAATCGTCAACATTCTCAGGTCRCCTGTTTCTCTTCTACAAAATGGCAATATTATATTTCTATCCGAGTTATCGAWTTTTGCCACCCCSAAYACGAATTTTTCTATAATCCCTAAATATTTATGTTTTTTTCTTCGTTCCATTCGAGAGTRAAACATTTGATGATTGATTTTTCGGTGCTCCAAAGATAATGATTGGCTCTTAATTCTAATCAACTTGTATTGCTATTAAAATATATCCGTTAAATAAAATTACAATTGRAAAGTTTTCAATTGAAAATTRATCAATATTGATTTATAGATRTCAATTTCATATGTGCAAGTAATTTAACGAAGAAATGRTATTTTKTAAACAATTGTTTYATTGAAAATAGSAAGCTTATAAATTGATCTAAAATATAACTGTATTTTAGAGACAAACAGTCAAGCCATGGTGGAAACATAATAATGGGTTTCATTGAATACAGACATGTTCACAGTACAAAAGACGCAGCCAATAATATCGTATATGATCCTATCACTTTTAAGGACATAAAGCCAGGATATTTATGGGAGTTTGATTTAGATGCGTAAGTGATAAATTTTGCATTTATGATTTGGATACACCGTTTATCTACTTCCTCTTTTCAGGGTTCATTTTGACCGACAAAAGGGAGGTCCGTTGATATTCTGCAAGGGTACTGGTTGTACTGCATTTACTGACACCAGTTCAAACAGCATTCTAGGTCCCAAAGCCGACATTGACGAGATCCATAAAGCGATAAATGCTCGGAGTTTCTTTTTTGATAAATATACGGTGAGTTAAATTAATAAGTTAAAGTAAAATTTAACACAATTTTCAAAATCAGTGTTTCATATCTCAAGCGAAAACATTTGTTTTTCGGTTGTTTCATTTTTGTTTTGGTAAATATTCGTGTTTCAGCATTGTGTGTGCCCTCGGCTTTGGGTTAAAAATGAAGCATTTCAACTCGTTTAAATTCACATCTATTTGGTAATTTTTTAAGATTTAGCTGGCTTTGTATGTTGCTTTAATTGGATATAAATTGCTCCCACTAAATGGTCTACATTTATCTTAAGAAATAGTATGATATGGACATTTGCCATCGTTTCTTCTGTATCAGGTGGTCATTCTTAAAAGACAATTCCAAATCAAAATTAATTCCTGGGTTTCAGTCATTTATTGTCTTTATTTATCAATTAAAATACGTTTCGGTGTATTTTTCCACCATCATC